>NW_022698468.1:217581-279901 GCF_011630105.1 Anneissia japonica
ACATTTAAGTATTGGTTCTGTAAAGTAAAGAAGCAACTCCTTCAGATAATTCTCTTATCTCAGATCTGGAGCCAATGCCACTATGATCCTGAATCACTTCCTAAGTAGCAAGCTAAAGCTGCCAAGTTCCCCTAGAGAACAGTGGCCAAATAGGGTAATTTATGTTTTGCTTGTCAGTAAAAGTACCATTTGTGAGAGGATCTGGTCTGGGGGAGACAGGAACAGATTGTATAAACCTTCAGCTTACATGTGTACAATGTTTATAAGATAAATGATAATGGTCAATCATCCTTACCGAGATAACTGCATCTCCGTCTGAATAACGGTTCAGTCATGCGAAATAATAACATCCTATCCCCCGCCAAATATACCATCTCCGTACTATTCCATGGGGTTGAAACTGACAACCATATTAACACAGCAAACCAAGAAACCAACTCTTATCTTAGAATGATACCCACTTGTGATCACCACTTTCATGTACGTGCAGAGGAAAAATGGTTAAATATGCACATCTGAAGGTTATATATACCATATAAGTTATTGCTATTGGTTAGGTACTCTGCATTATGCAGATTTAATGATAAATGTTTGCGAAAATGTACCAAATACATTACACTACTGGGGTTGATGACCATTTTATGGTCAATTTTGTCAGTTATATGGGATGAAATGACACTGTTGCACAAAGTGCTTGCAAAGGCTTAGAAACAAATGAAAAACGTTTTAGAAGTAAATTGCTGATTAAATTCTAGTATTTTTTCTTCTCATCGTCAAACATATAATGATGGTGCTCATGGTTTTTCCACCAAAATATGGATTTTTAATCTTTTATTAGCATGATGAAGGTTAGCCGCTGAGCAATCGAAAAGTAGCAAGACAATTCTTTTAATTTTTGCCTACAATGATATTAGGTTATAATTTACCGGGATTTTTTAGATACCAACATTATACTGGGTATCCTTTCTTAGGTTTTTTTTTAAACCATATTTATGTTATGACGTTATATTTTTTTTGTGAGTACAAAGAGCACCTGATTATTTGGGTTTAAGTTACTACAGTTGCATAACTACTCTCAAGCCTAAGAGATAGGAACGTGCAAAATATAAAAAAAAAAATGTTAATATTCATGCTGTTGCATTTCTAAAACTGACTGAGGTAAACTCAAATATTTGATAAGGACATTCAAAACCATTAACTGGCATTTAATGACGATAATGTATAATATGGCTGACAGAGACAAAATTCCTTATACGACAGATGTCCTCAAACTTGGCTGCAAAATATCGGATGAAGCATACCTCCATGGATGAAGATAAGGTCTTGTTTAATACAGACAGCACTATATGTAGGTTTTAGTGCTGTATTTTAGAGTACCAACATAGGAGAAGGAGTTTATGGGGAGGATGCATAATAAGCAGTGGTGTATCTACAGTAATGGAATGTGGGAGATGAAAAAATCAAGGTCAAGTAGTACAAAATCACCTCAAATCACCTTATTTGCAATCTAGCACCCCCTCAACTAATCATCGAGCGCCCACTTCGCCTTCATGCCCCCATCTGCCCATCCCCCAAGTTTAAGATTGCATATGCCTCTGATAAGAAAGTGGAAGGTGGAGCTAACTGGATTTTTAACTATTTGAGTACATTTTTTTTTCTTAGTAAGATTTTAGTTTATCTGTGCATTGAGAGGGGAGACAAATTTTCTGGGTAATGAACCTCATTACCCTTTCTCTCCTTAGATAAACCGTTGTCTAGGTCATGTTTTGAGATCCCAGAGTGATATGACACGCCCATAGATATGTGATTATTTAGAGGATGACTTATTACCTTTAGATAGTTGTCAACAGCCATCAGTAACTGGTCTGGGGTAAGATCTGGTGGCGGAGGTCTTGGGTTACGTTCCAGCGACATCTTGTCTTTGCCAGACGGTCTGTGGCTACTGATAATATTGGGTTCACTTGTCGACATTATACCTGTAGAATGCAAAAAGTAATTTTGATTTTAAATCATCAATCTATCAATACAATTTAATTTCATAATGATTTGTCTATTAATTGTGCAACATGATATTATTATTATTATTATTATTATCATCATTATTATTATTATTATTAAATAAAAGCAAAGATACTAAAATAAATAATATAATTGGTACAGATCAACACTTTAATAACGAATAAAGACGAAGTACGATACAACTGATAAGATCTTTACCACACCTAAAAAGATAAAAATTTTAAAAAACAATTGATGCTAAGATAAATGCACATTCATGTAATTGACAAATCACTGCATTTTGGAAGTTAAGTAGTTGAGGGTAAAAAAATCATATATGATCCAACCTGTGAGCCATTTCTTATCATACGTAATAAGATTAAGCAAAGTATTAGAGTTATGAAGATTGAGAATCTTGTCATAATCGCAATGATGGATCGGCTACTAGGCGATCTGTCACGATAATCATCCTCCCTTAACAGACTGCTCTGTTTCATGTCGTAATTGGTTGATCCGTGCGCTGCTTACGTAGAAAGAAGTCCCAACGTGTTTATATCTAAGAAAAACTACTGTAAACAATGGTGTTGTATGGATCGGAAAACAAATCGGCTGGTACTAAACATAGCAACTAATTTAAATGCTACTGTTAATCATTTTAACACGCAACGTTACAATGAGTCACCCGCCATCACCTAAATATGAAGTAAAGGTTAGAAGGAATAAAGTCAGAGCCTAAGTTTACTTTTGCAAACAAACAAAATAAGAACATCAATTTTTGACCAACCATAAACTATTTCATATACAGATGTATCTTTAATATAAACTGTTATCCAAATCAAAGAAGTGAAAAAAACCCCCCAAATTTCTATACAATATGTGACCAGCTCTGGCAAAACCAGGTTTTTGCATTTTATAAAAGAAGATATATTGAAGGGAATTTCTGCAAAATATCGATCACTAAATCTAACTGAAAAGTATATTAAAATTATTTTTAAAGTTTTAAAAATAACTATTTAAAAATTTTTTTTTTCTCAAAACCTACATGCTGATATCTAATGAATTAAATATTCATAACTTCACCAAAACGCAACAAATTTCCATCAAATAAACACTGTTTTAAAGAAGAATTCATACAGAATTTAACAATACCAAAAGCTTTTCCAACAAATGGCTGGTTTTGTCAGAGCCAGTCACATATTTTAATATGTTATAAAAGCTTACAACTTAAACTTAGAAAAAATCTTTCCCAATTAACAGGTATTAAAATAATAATAGGTTTTCAAGATCTTTGAAATTTCTAGCAGTAAATTATTTTTGAAGTAAAACTGATTTCTGCAACTCTAATTTAAGAGTTCCTTTTTAACAAGCAATTCAATTTTTATTCTCATTCTAACTTTTGAGGTAGCATTATGTTCTAAAAGTAATGTTTTTGTCCTCTTTTCTGTAATTTCATTTATAATGTTAAGAAATATAGCATAGGTAGGGAAAGATAGGGCAGTGTGCAAGGAGATGATGACATTTCAAAATTAATATCAACAAACCACGTTGATAATGAATCAACGTCTTCACATTATCACGCGAACATCAATCAAGTCCTTTACTGGAGACAAGACCTACAAATGTTTATGGCAATGCCGATTTCATTTCAATCCTATCTCTTTTGTAATGATCCCAATAAAAAGAAACATTTCACCCCTAAAACCTTTTGAGTACGGTGTAAATAACCTAAATTCAAAACAATCTGAAAGCTATCATTTTAAATAAGGCTCCCAGCAGGTGCATCAATTATTTTGTTTCTTGCTTTTTGTTGTTTTAGTTTTGTTAATACAGGAACTATATAGGAATGCGTATATCTGCAAAGTCCAGGTCCATCGAGGTGAAAAGTTCCAGAAAACGCACTTTCTTCTTTACCTAAAGTGGACTACAATATCTGTCACATAATGAAACCATTTATGTAACTATTAACACTACTAAAATGAAACACGTTAACAAAATACACACGCTTTACTGATGAATACAAAAATTCAATTGTTCAAAAAACTTGTAGTTTAAATAATTGTGCATTATGCAAGGGTTCTCTATGCTTTTGATTACAAAACAAATCAATAAGCACAATGAGAGTTTTGAAGCTAACAAGATCACAAGACTATTCAATGCGTGTGCAGTTTACGCAGTGTAATGGTAGAAGAGCTACTATTATGGTTTTCAAACAATTACAGTATGCAAAAAAAAATGGCAGGCAAGAATGGTAGAATACTGTTTAAAGTAGCATTTTAATACTTATTCTATCACTCTCTATGCACTTTAATGCTCTCAAATCTACTTAATGCTTTGTGATCCTAAAGTCAGGCTCCGGAGGAAAACAATTTTTTGATATGTTGTAGAACTGATTTTTCTAAGACAGAAAAAAGTTGTTTGACGAAAAACTGGGGAACGGTGAATGAGATACAGATTTTTTAATATTTAAAAAATGGGGGAAAAGGGGCGTAACTGCCCATTTTTACACCTTATTCCCCCAGTTTTTAAATATCAAAACAGACTCTTGCAGTGCATATTCCATTCATTTTTGGAAACTCTCATTATTTGGTGCTCTGTATTTTGGGAAACTATAGTCTGTCAAAGATTGGAAATTTAACATTGGAACATTCTAAAGTAGATTAGGGTAGTTAACTTATGTTAAAACAATGAAAGTGTCTAAAACCAATATCAGCCTTTACTGCAGCATCAAAAATAGATAATGCGACTGATTGCTATTTTCCTACAGAATGTAATGTCTCCTTGCCTCATCAGTGTGAATTGTAAGCCAAGTTTCGAGTTCAAAGAAAAAAAAAAACCACAAATCCATATTGGTTGCTAGGGGGAAAGTAATCAGGTAATAAGCGAGAGAAATGGGGATTGATACTTATTATGAATGGCATATTGAGAACAGATATTCAGAATGGCTTCTTATCCTTATTATTTATTTGTCTATAGATTATGACACAAGATAGTTTATATGGATTTAAAACACAATGCTGAGGTATAGCCAGGGGTAATGAATGGTTTGCTTCATAAACTTTTACAATATAAGGAAAAATTCATCGCATCTGAAAACATCTAAGTAGTACGTTGCCAATTCCAATGATGATCAATTTTATAATTAATGGAATGTACTCAAAATTGTTCCCAACATAATTTGACAGGGAAAAATGTGGGTTAGCCCTTAACCATTTGTTCAGAATCTTGGAAAGGCAAGAATTTATGCATTTTAAAAAAGAACATTGGTTTAGTTTTGTGACCTCCTATATTTGTTGTGCATGTTTCCTTGGAAGAAATCAATATACATTATATTATATGATATTATACTATATTTAGTGTAAAATTAATACAATCTGGCACAATTTGTTGCTGAAAAAAATAAAATTTGATAGTGTGTAGTAAAATTGAATAATATAATTCTTAACACCTCTATAAATTTGAGAAATTACTTTTAAAATGCAAATTATTTTAATAATTATTTACAATTAATTAAATTTATGAAGTATTTTAATAATTTACAATGGAATTAATATTTATTTTTTAACATCTTTAGGAATAATTAGCTAAACTAATTATCTAAAAGAATAAATAATAAATTCTCAAATGAAAATTTTTTTCCCAAGTTGCATTCATTTTCAATTAGTTTTTAATTATCAGTATGTTTATAAACATAATTTAGAAAGATAACACATTTGTTGTTTGAAATAATAACGGATTCATAACAAACTCACACATAAGTCAGGGAAATGGAATTGTAAATCATGATATAGATTATGGTACCTGCGAAAACCTGGTATTACATCCCTGGGGCTTAATGTTGTTACGCATACAAGGGTGGACGCATCATTCAACGTAAACTACGCTGTAAATATAATTCCCACACTCATCACGCTTTTAACACTATAATCACCTTTGGACATGACCGGATCAAGTAAATTTATAAATATAAGAATTTCATTACAAATTTGCACTGGAAAAAAATAGGTTGACTTTCGCCAAGGGAGACGTTATCATTATTATACATAGGAGTATTTATTTTGGGTTTGTACATAAAGTATTAACATTAGCGATAATGGTTTATAAGCTAGGTGAGAAAATCCTTGAGGGGTTGGGACAGAAATCTTGTTGAAAAGAGAATTAGCGATGTCAATCAGATCTCTCATGTAACTTGTACAATATTGGCAGTCAGACTTTCAGTAATTGCCATCTATATATTTTACAGCAAGATGATGTTCTGCAGAGTTAGGCTCGTTCAGCAAAAAGAAATTACAATACCAGCACGCTCAATTTAAATTCCATTCTATTCTTATTCGCAAGGTCACATTTATAATCTACGATCGTGGTTGTAATAACAACGTATGATAATAATTTATGAAAATATGAATATAATATATAATGAATTACAAAATTAAGCACTGCTATTAGCATGCAATTCTTTATATAAAAATTATAAATAATGATAACAAAACATAATAAAATATGTTACTAATCAATTGTGCAATTCCTGAACAACCATTGTCCACTGTTCATTGCCCAAAAGATATTTGAAGGTTGCTGGTTCATTTAATTATGTTATTTAAGATAATACAGGTCTCCCTCCAAATAAAAACCACTTTTGGGACATGGATTTAGACGGTCTTTAATAGCTTTGGTCTGTAATTAGAATAATAAAGATAAAAGACATTTATTAATATGGGACCACAGAAAAATGGTCTTTAATCGGAGGTGGTCTTTAATTAGAGGGAGACCTTTGTTTTATGATTATGTGTTGCAATTACTGTAACTTTACTATATTATATATTTCAAGTCTTTTTTGGCAACTCTGGGGCTTACTGTTATAAATATGATATAAATATACATTTAATCTATTTAAAGAGGGACACACTATTGAAAGCTTTGATTGTCATGCTTTTCCGTTTTCCACCAATTTGTAACTTATTTGTAAAGAAAAAAAAGGAATAAATTGATAATCGATTATTATTAAAAAATAAATAATCACCATGCCAAAAATTATCAGGCTGCATCCCGATTGTGTAAATATTCTTTATATATGTTATAAGCATCAAAAAAGAATGATTGAATAATAATTCTTGATATTACTGGAGACCTTTGAATAAGTATGAAAATTATATTGCTGGTATTTTTAGCTATTGAAATATTTAGAATTTCCATTATTAATGCAATTTCATTTTTGCAAACACTTCTTGTGAAATGAATTTCAGGATTGAATATCTTCAAAAAGAATTATTAAAGTCAGTATAGTGTGACATTTCCAGATATTAAGGTCAACATTTAATAGAATGGATTATTAAAGCAGTTGAACTTTTTTGCGATTTTCAACATAGTTATGTGACATTATTATTATTATTATTTTAAAACTCATCTACCAATACAAATATTAGTAAATAATGCATTTTCTACCAATTAATGCACCTTCATTCTGAAGTAATACATAATTTGTAAAACTTTATGTGACCAAGTTTCAGTTGCCCTAGTTCTAAACTTGATGAAATTGCATAATCTGGTGTTGTTCACAGGCAAACTTGATGCATGATGGGAATATTTACGCCCATTTTAAAGACTAGATTATTCTTGTTATTACATCATTGCCTTCTCCACTATCATAAATGAAATTGATTCCAACCTAATTTTTTTAATTATTATTCTTCATTATATACTTTAACAATTTAATAAACTTTAAATCTGAATCCACACTTCATTATTTTGGTGATGATTATTATGCTTTGATATGATCATCATGCCCATATCTGGGCAGATATTTTGTTACTTAAAACTTGACAGAGCATTACTGTAACGTATCTGTAGTTGATCGAGCCAATTTTGCTTGTGTATGAGAATGGAATATAATAAAATATTTGTTTTACATTTTCCTGAATAATCTCAATATTCCTCAGTTCTAAATATTCTAGCAAACAGGCCTTCATTGAAAGGCTAATTATACCCTTGCAGCTACACTCATTAAAACAAATGTATAAAGCACATAAATGAATATAAACTCTACTTTAGCTTGTCAAAATTACTTTGCAAGCCAATAATGATTAATATAAAAATGCATACGACTGTTCAACAACGTAGCACAGTGTTCCATGCAATATAAATTAGGAGCTACTGTACAGAATGTACATAATAACGCTATTTACTATATAAATCGCTGATTTAAGCTAAAAGTGTGAAGGGATATTAGCCACACAAAAGAAATAACAATTATACTCCAAACGATATTGCTATTTTTCATGTTGAAAACAGCAACCATTATTTTGTTTGCAGTAATAGACCTTTCCGGAGTGTCAATCAAACTTAACAACTGACTAATCAGAACAGCGCTAGGGATACGCGCACGTCTCACAAACACACGTGTTGTCCCACAAACGCACGTGTTCGCGTATGTTTTAACACTGTCGTCTTGTGAGACCTTAGCAACAATATCCAAGGGGCGGGGCTTAGCGGAAAGGTCCATTGGTTTAAGGAGTCTTATGGAGTTTCTTCTGGATTTTGACCCAGAGGTATTTTTAGATGGATTGTTTGGTGGGTATAACAAGAACAGGGAAATAAAGCAAAGTGCTTTTATTACATACAGTAGTACGAATAAAACATTATGCAAAAATGCGAAATGCATTTTAAAGTTATCAACACACTGAAATAAATGAAGGTCACTTGGAAGGAGAGGTCAACATTATACAATTTTTTCAAACTTAATTCATCAACCTGTACCAGGTAATCTGAAAGCAACGCGAGTTATTAATCATATAAAAGGTAAACATTAGGTCTTCATTATTGAATGACTGAGATGCTTATTTGTTCAAGCTAGTATCATATTTTCCAATTCATGCTTCTATGCCTATCAAAAATTTAAACATCCTCAGATATTAATCATTCATTGGTTATAAATTGTGATATTCTCTAGTACAGAATGGTATTTGGCTAGAACCAAAGAGGCAGCAATGTTTCTAACATTATTGAAGGGCCATTTTAATGTTTAAAGAAATATTTTTTATTAGGTATATATGAAATTGTATTCACCATCATTATCATTATTTTTATGTTAAAATAAATACCAAAAACATTGGAGCACTAGTAAGTTTAAGTTGTACAGTAGTTAAGTTAATGGTAGCCATGTAAGGTACTGTTTCTTAATTGCTTTCAAATTTGTTAAATTTTTGCTTCTTTCCAACATGGACTTGTAGAATAACAACTTTTTTGAAACAAGTTTTGCCGCATTAAAATAAAGCTAATTATTATTAAATCACTTATCTGTGGTCTCAAAATGCTAGCACACACTACGGTGCGATTGTGGTCGATTCTTCGCTCTACATTCTCTTAGTTCCATTAGTTAACAACAGAATTGATTTGTTATATTTGGCATGTCGTTTTTCTCATTTATGTATTTTGGCTTTTGAGGGTGCTAGAGGAAGCACATATTATTTGCTATTTTGGAAAAATGCTGAACGTTCTGCAATTATGTAAGAAATTATAATCCAGTTCAGCATTGGTGAAGCGTAAAGATATCTTTTTGTACTTCCTGAGTAGACAAGTAGGCAGGTCTTTCGAACTGGAATCCTTGATAATGGACCCAAACGGACGTAAATTGATGAAAAACACAACACATTTTAAGCAAAGACCTAAATGATTTAATTGTCAACAAGTTTCGGGTGTTACTCTTTGACCCATCTTCAGTACAAACAGACAACAAACTATTTGCTATTATTCAGAAAAAGTGAACACAAGCCTAAGTATGCAGCAGAGGCACCGTAGGGTGATTTTATAGATGACAAGGGGCCATATTTAAACCCTGTGCTAGAAATATCTAATTTTGATTGAATCCAGTTCTCCATGAGCCAATATATTAGAAAATTTTACCTTAAGGCTATATGATCTATTTTCCCCCAGAAATTAACAAACTCAAATTACTTATAAGAGAAGAAATTCCAGAAAGTCAGTTGCTCTATGAATCACCGGAGACAATCATGAACACTCCGCATAAGGAGGCACATTGTTGGTTACATCAATAATTTTGATTGTTCTCTTTCTGTTGGTGTATATCATGAACAGGCCAATGAGTATTAAATTTCTTCTCATTTGCGAAGCTTTCCTTCACAAAATTATCAATACTTGTAGCATATTAGGAGTGACTATGTTGCTCAATAATTACTTATGATAAACTCAGACCTAATTCTGTGCATGTAAGATCGGGTCAGCATTTCCGCTGTCATTTTCAAACAGTAGAAAATTAGACCTTAAATGCTGCAATTAGTGGAGAGCAATTATGGAAATTTGTTAGATTCTGGCTCAGAAATGATTCTGATAGAAGTTTAAATGCAAAATAATGCATAGCGTGCATTACAAATAATTGGCGCATTTATATAATGTTGTTTTAAACATGGCCTAATCAAGGAAACTGTGGCAGGACTTGTATAAACACGATAACTTATCAATAATGGGCATCAAAATTAGCATTGTGGTGATTTAGACTGACGAAGTACAATGACTTTGATACAAGTGTTGACTCAAAGATGACGTGAGACAAGATGGGTAACTGTGGTAACATTAAAACAACATGCAAACAGTTCAAAGAAAAGGAGGACAAGTTCGGTATTAAAATTTCATTTTAAGCTTACCTTTAAAAACATAAGGTATATTAAATGGTAGGGAAATTAAATTGACATCAACATTGGAAATTAGCTTAATCAATGAATACCTAATCTAAGAAATACAAATTCTACTGTATTGACAATAATTAATGAATCATTTGAAGAGGTTATACAATAAATCTAATCCTGCCTGCAATAATTTCCAACTAGTATATGGCATACAACTATATTAATTGCTTATTATGTCAATTTTTTTCACTCATTTTACAGTAATATGATCATTATCTCTGAAATGCTTAAGTGATGGTATACTGTATTGTATTTTTTGCCATTCAATGTCTATCATAATAAGTATGAAACTTGTTATTACATGGTTAACCAAAAGAAAATTTTCTAATAAATAATAGTTTCCTTGTATTCAATATCACACCAGTCATTTGGAATAAAAAAAAAAAAAAAAAAAAAAAATGAAGTTGCAATTTCATACATTGCATGCTTTGAATATGATAATATTAAAGCAATATCTCTTTTAATGGTTTTATTTAATTCTTTTTTATTAATTACATAATAATTGATAGCTAGAATGTATAGAAATAATAATGAATATTTTATAGAATGAAAAAAAAAACAACAATCTTACAAAAAAAAACCCCTGAGTTTTGTTATATTCGTTTAGTTTGAACACAATAGCATTAATCCTTCAATCCGGATCAGCTCAGAGTGAATGCAAACTGCCCAAAGGTGAATGGTTTGTTCTTTTAGCCAAAATTGAAAACTGATATCCTGAGAAACAGCTGCGTAACACATATATTTTTTAGGAAAAACCTTTAAAGTGTTACATTAGAACATTGAATCGCTCATTTTAAAGAATGAGAATTATCAACTTTTAATGAGAAACAGATTAAAACTGGTCAGCTTTACCTGGTATACAGATTATAATTACTAAATTAAGTGTTTATCTTCCAACCAATAAGGGTGGAATATAGGAACAGAAAAAGAAAATTAATTGCCTTTTTAAATTATTTTTATTTTAATTTTTTTTAATTCAGCTTCAGGTACTAAGGCCAAGGATATGCCAATGAACTTAATCACTCTGTAAAGTGGCAATCTCGTCACAAGACAAACAGACCAAATCTCATTTTGAGGCTAAGGCGGTGGAGTTGTTTTGGTCGTGAGAAAAAAATCCTGTTACCCTGACAGGAATTGAAAAGCAAGCATCTTAACCAACGAGCTATTCAACTGCACTTAAAAGCTAAATGACTTTACAATGCTAGCATTTCAAATATTGAATTTGGGTAGTTTCTTCACTCAACAACGACAGACTACAAATTTAATGCATTACTTGTATCAGATTATTTGTTACATTAACATGAAAATATGACTATCAAACAATTGCATTAATATTACTAATTACATGGTGGAAAAAAAATGCAATGCACACAGCAAAAGCTGCGCTAAATAAAACCTCAAATTCTCATAATTACAGGAATGTTTGAAATC
This sequence comes from Anneissia japonica, assembly GCF_011630105.1. Classification (NCBI taxonomy): domain Eukaryota; kingdom Metazoa; phylum Echinodermata; class Crinoidea; order Comatulida; family Comatulidae; genus Anneissia; species Anneissia japonica. Next base: position 229,707 of record NW_022698468.1, read on the forward strand.
AGAGTACGTTCTGCTTTCCTCATAACCCTGAAATAATAAACCCCGAAAAAAATCAGGCTAACTACGGTGTAAAGGGAATACATGTACAGGACACATACTTATCGTGTGTTCACAAGTATCATCTGACAAAATAAGGATAAGCAATTAATGTAATTCTACTTTCCTTCTTGCATTTCCATTTCCTGAGGGAGAATGGATCACCAGTAATGTTCTCCCTAATAAATTTCTTACAGCACTGTCTGGGAAGAAGTTGGTGATCTCAAAAGATACAAAACGAATATTGCCTTGAAAGTAATCGCAAGTTAAATGAACAACACTTAACGAATCATCAACTACTTAGCAGTTGAAGTATATCCATAACAAACTTCGGATTTGAATTACAAATCAGTAAAATTCATAGCGGTTTTTGATACTAAATCGCAAATCTTGTGATCGCATCCTGCGTAATGAAAAATGGTTTTTACTTACTATATCACAGCTGCTACTCTTTTACCAAGCTCTGTTGGTCACATATGCTTTTCTGAGCAGACTGGCAAATAAGGTACGATTGTAAGTTGACGCATAATGAATGTTGTGTGGAAGGTAATGTACTCGCAGACAATTGCGGAATGAATGAAAAAATGAAGTTTCAGCAATATTGAGCAACTAATTATTCACGGTGCTTTGGTTTGATGTGCGATAACACTTCTGGTAGAGACAAATGCATGCAACGGCTGGAACTAGTAAAAGGCTAAATTGCCACATTTTATTCTATAATATTCACAAATTCACAACTTGACCTGAGGCAACTACGAATCCTTTAATGTTAGTGTGTACGCCTTAAATTGCACAGGAATAGTTATGCGCGGTTTCAGTGTCACTGCGTTGGTTTATTTTTTTGTATCACATTGGGTTGTTTTGGGTTTATTTAGGTTATTGTTGTGAATTATATTTTGACAGAAAACCATCAAACACACTATGTATAATTTCCTATGAAATACTTAAGTTTTGACAGAAGATCAGTTAAATTTCATACCATCATGTATTTAATGAATTTGAATACTGTAGATAACATCATGTTTTGGCAATAAAAAAAACATTATTTGTTCTAAATCTCAATTTTCATAAGTTTGAATTTTTTCTCCAAAAGTCTAGCTTGCTTGCAACACTAATGGTTCCGTTAAGATATGAGACTCTGAGGGTTATTACAAGAAATTTCTTTACAGAGAATTTCTATAAAGGGTCTCGCAGGAGTTGGTTCTCTCCTCGGCTGGCTGCATCTACCCTGACAGAATGTGCTGTAATGCGTTGCAGATGTTCTTGCATGTAAAAGCCCAACACTAGGTAAGCCTAGATAACCGACAGTTCCATAGATCAAAATATACTCTGCGAATACCCTGATGACAGGCTTAGTGAAATGACATCTAAAACATTTATCATCCTAAATTCTCCCGCTTTAGAATTGTCATGGGCCTAAAGGGCATCATCAATTTTAATGTTAAATTCTATGATGTGTTATTTTGATAGCTTAGCACACAGGCTATTTTATTAAATAGCTTCATAACTCCTAAATTTCAAAGATAAAATATTTTAAGTACCAAAAGCATTTTTATCATTGGAACCACAATATTTTCCACAAGTATGTGGTATGTCACATGTATAAAGGACAGAATATTAGATCTATATATTGTAAAAGGAAGTTAAATTATGAAACAGCACTAAATAATATAATATTTATAAAATATAATTGGCATAAGATTTTGAATTAAAATCAATAATAATAGCTCATCATTTTAATTATTGAAAATATGCAAAACCAATTACGAAAAAATCCAAATAATTAGACCAACACAGTTTTTAATCAATTTGTTTATATTTGTTATGCGAATTTGAGTAGAAAATCCATTTATTTGAATAACTAATTAGTTTTATCAAATAACAATGGCATAAAGGTAAACAGTTTTAGAATTATTTGCTTCTGATCACATGATAAAAAATGTCCAATCACACAAGCTGTTACAATTCATTACTGTTAATTACTGTTGGTAAACTCCACAGAGAATCAAAACTTAATAAGAACAAAGAACTTTACCTGTAATGTATTAATGGTATATCCACATAATGTACATGCATAGCATGGTTGTCAATCAATGAATCAATCAATATTGTCTAATAATTTGCAATTATGTCCTGGATTGGATTGTCCCGAAGGTACTCATCTAGCAACTGATCTGCTCTGCAACTCCTTCTGTAGTTCCTCAATAAAAGTGTTTATATTATATGCTGTTTCAACCGGCCTAACATTCTCCACGCTCTTCACGCAACTGACTGCCCACAAGCGTGAAATGATCAGTTTTTAAATGGCATTCTGTGCCATAGCCGAGAAATCTAATGATGCTTGCACTGCCTTTGAATAGGCAGGCAGAAAAGCATAAGCACACAGACTAAATAGGTGTAAGCTGAAACGGTATACATGACCCGATCGATATCCACAACAAAGGGAGCATAACAGGTATCTGAACACATGAAAGAGTGCGAAATCAATTACTAGTCGATCGAGCAAAATCTATTCATTTGGACAGATTTATTGCGCATATCCTACACTAGTTCAGAAATCATTTAGATAGCGTAATGGTTTTGTGATCAAATCAGGCAAGTAACAGAAAATCACTTAAACTGCAATTCACGGTAAAACCAAAACCGAAAAGCTTCATATAAACAAATAATTATTCATCGTAAAAGTGAAGAGAAAGGTTAAAAACTACTTCCACATTTTTGTTGTCTGCAGACACTTTCTTTCTATTCATTATGAAGGATTCTAAACGTTGCCCTTTAACTAATCTTAAAGACCTCTTTCCTCTAAACTTAACTAGCCACTTAAATTCAAAGGAAAAAATACCTATAAATTAAGTTGGATTAAATAAATTCAATTAAAGTAATCGTTGACATGCAGGGAGAGTCAATTAAAAAATTGAATCAGCTTGTCCTTGTGGAGAGTAAAAACACCATTTATGAGACTGACAACTGGCTAACGCACTGCTAGTGTCGTATAAAAAAAAATACAGAGCTTAGCTTAATCTTCCTTGTCCAACCTTGTTTATTTTATTTTTTATAAATTCATCGTCAAAAATTTACTGCCAATGTTAAGTTACTGTAATACACATAATGTATTACGGTATGTGTATTACAGTAATAAACATAATGTACATAGGCTAGAAGAGGTGGGGGAGGGATGCATTCCAAATGTTTGTACCCCCAGACCAAAATCAGCCTAGTGGCAGATCTAGGGGGTGGCAAAAGGGATGACTAACCGTCCTCCACCTATCCCCCATATCCCAGGGGTGGGAGATGGAATGTGAAATGATTTAGATAAAAATTTAAAATAATTAAAACTCCAGAGCTTTCAGGGGCAGCAGAACCTGGCCCTCTAAGGTCAGTATAAAATGAAATATCCAACCAACTCATAGGACCATTTTTAATTGTTTACTTTTTATTAGCTTTCCAATTTAAAGAGAACCAAACTGTGAAAGGAACGACATACAAAAAAGTAGGTTTCAAAAACATGGGAGAAAATATTTGTTTAACAGGAACTGGAGTGGAATGTAAATCGTATGTCACCTAACATCTCTAATTGATCGAGCACAATTACTAAATACACTTGAGTAAAGTGTTTTCTTTGGGGCAAACTGTGTATACACATACTTTTAAAGAGAGATTAAGAAGTTGTGAACAATGCCTAACCAAATTCAAACAGACAACAGTTTCTAATTTCTCATTGCTACCAATCTGTCTCTAACTGACAAGTCTGAACCATTCAACGAAATCACCGCCTTAGGCTACTTTGTTTAGAACGTTATTATTTTAAAAATATTCTTCCACAATTCTGATTAAATTTTCTCACCGTTGACTTGTTCTAATAACATTCCTCTCTAGAAAAACATCCATTTCATAAAGTATTGGAAGTGTTAAGGCATAAGACAAATGGGAGCATAACTGTACTGAAAAACAGTGAAAAGCATCGCCTCTATGTTTCAGAATGACTAATGAAACAGAAGATGTAATGGATATCTTTGCTGTGCTCACCAGAAACACGTAACAACATATGGGCTGTGTTCTCCGAGTCGTTGTTTGGCGTGTTGTTTCTCTAAACAATGCACAAGAGCAGTTGTAGCATTTGAAGTCTCAGGTTTGTATATTGGGGATTGAATATCAAGCCGGATGTATTGGGTGAATAGATTTTACAAGAATCAAACTGTTTTTATTTAATCTATTTCAGTTTACTTATGATGAGAATTGAAATAGAACTTATTTGTTTATGCAATGAATATATATTATAAATAAAATATACATTTTAACAGTGGATAAGGAGTTATTCTTTAGTAAGAGTGAGGTGGTATTTTCATAAGGCTGTATTGTGCACATACGAATGTCAATACTGTGGTATACCTATACAATAAAAACTATACTTTAATAAAAACTAAAAATATAAAGATGAATATAACTAGCCAGAGAAGAACAAACACTGCAATAAATCTTAAGTGGTAATATTTTTGTTATGATGATTCTATAAAATCACAAATAAAACAGTTAAAAAGATATAACAGTACATCATGAGAGGACTTGTTTGAGATTAAGATAAGTTTCTGGAAGTTTGTTTTTTTATGTATTTTAATAAATCGTCATTCAGGTCTGTAGGATATTCTTATATAATGAGCTCCATATATTCACCAATATTTTAGAGGTCAAAGTTGAATATTCCACCCACGTTTAATATCCTTAAACAACATTACCTATTAGTTTTTGAGTTTTATCAATATCACCATAATATTTTTAATTCCTAAAATTTAATTTCCTTGCAGTTCTCTATATTATTTTATCTGCCAAATTCGGAAACTGTATGAGATATTGCCAGTTTCTAACTCAATAACATCTTAATCATGAACACCACAATTCTGCTTTCATACAAAAGTAACTACGTTTAATCTGACCTCAGAAAGTGAGGGGGTGAATAAAAATACCTGTCATTCCCCATTCATTCAATAATTAAATTTGTTACTTCACGCTAAAAATGTTTGGTTCTTCTCACTTATGTTAGCACACTTCTGTTCATATCATACTTAGGTGAGGAGGTGGAAAAAAAGAAACTTTCGAGTCACAATTATTATGCAGAAATTGTGTCTGAAATTAGATTGCACTACATGACAGACAGAGGTTACACGCTGATTTTACACGTGTAAACGGCGGATATTAGAGCAATTTATGCAATAGAAGCTAGTAAGACATGTGCGTCTGTCAATTTTAATAACCTAAATTGTAAATACGCCAGTAATAATATTCTTGATAATTTTCTTTTTACAAAATCATTTTTCCCACGCCCGTGAGAACAAAAATATGAGAAAATACAAGAATTTTTTTTTTCTTATTGTTAAGATGGTTGAGTTGGTGATTGGATATGAATCATTCAAACTCAATTATATTTAATACTTTCTCACAATTACTATACTAAATATAGATTCATATTTTGGAAATTAAATAAGCATATTAATTATTTGATTGGATTTTAAAAATTGTATTTGAATAACACGCTAACTGTCATAAGGGAAGGTGCAACTTTCTTCCATCAGCATTTCCTTGAAAAATTATAAATGGACAACCATTACTGACATTCTTCTTAATTGTGTGTCAATATATATAACTGACACTTTAATATTTCTAGCAATAATCAAGCTTTGATTCTTTAAGCAATTAATGGGTGATAATTATTGGCAAGATTTGACTGAACGCAATTATCATATACGGTAAGTTATCCAATGAATCAAGGTTGCTACATACGCAGAGTCCAATAAGTAAGTTAGATAAGTGACTAAATTTTCAAGTAATTATACTAATATAGTATGAATTAAAATGAAAATTAAATTACTGATTTTGTTTAACTAATAAATTAATATCAAAGGTACATGTACAGTGTTTAAATAAGGACAAGATGGAACATCGTAGGCTACCCTGTAGCTTTTCAACAAATAAAGTCCTATAAAAGTCATTGTGTAATAAAATGCCTCCGACGGGATTCGAACCTGCGACCACTCGCTGACAAGACGAGCGTCATAACCACTAGGCCACCAAGGTTTCATGGTTGAACAGGTCCAAATAACCATCGGGAACATTGTATTACACAATGCTACGCCTCAAGAGGGCTTTCGGCCAGATAAATCTGGCAATACGGCTAGAAATACTGTCGTATATTATATATGGTACTGTATATGTACCTTTGATGATTTATATTATATTTATTGAACAGTGTTAACGGCTAACTCCCTTCAATATCATATATAATAATAAATTAATATGTTACACTAATATGTTATACCAGTATGTTCAACTCATGTAGGCCTATATAAACATATATTATATATTGATTGTTTATAATCTTTAAAACTGGGAACTCACTGCGTCATATGACGGTTGTACGACCGTCAAACGAGCCGTCTGCTGATTGTCAGTGGCAGTCAGAATGGATCCTCATTTAAAAAGCGGTCCGTTGATTCCGCGCCGTCGCGTACGTACGTCGTCGCAATGCCGTTGCATTGCTGTCATATGCAGTGAGTACCCGGCTTAAATTGTTATGTATTATAGTATCAATATTTATAGTTGTGTTTGAAATGTACATTTGTGTTTTCATATGAGCATTTGTGAACGTTAAAAGTTACTGTGAGGACAAATAAATTCTGAATATGAATCTGAATTAATTGTTAGTATCTTGCTACTAATCTTAATTTTTTCATAAAATTGCACTCTACAAACACATTCTTTTATTTTAATTTATAAAAAATATGAAAAAAAATTAAAAGCTGGCTGAAAAAGTAAATGCATTAAATAACCAAAAGTGCACTGATTTCAGTTCTGATTCATTACTACATTTGATCTTTTAATAATTATTTTTTCACATACCTGGTGTGTTTTCTGTTTCTTGAATAGTTGTTGGGCTCAGCGTGTTTAAATCACTGAGGCCTTCTTTTTCATACGCCTTAAGTGTTTCATTAGAACTATAACCTGGAACAAGATAATCTTCTCCTATTTCGTGATCCAGGGAAGAGTTACTACATCGCGATCTCGCTATACGTTCTCTACGCTGCCGTCTCTCAGTGCGTTTAGACTTCGAGGCTCTGGCTGCCATGAATCGTCTTCAGAATACAGCTTGGATTTTCCACTGCAATTACTGCAACGATAAAAGTTGATCACACATTACAAATAATATTTTATATGCTAATAAGATTTCAAATTGGAAATTTGATTAAATCAAAGTTACACCTTTTGATCGTCAGTGGGTATGTTTAAATTCATCACATCCAATTACACGATAAAAAGCAAGGATGTTTATATTTAATGCATGAATGTGAATTACCAACACGATGACATTTTAATATTTATGAGATGAAAATTGAAGATAGTAGCCTTGGAATGATGATATATACAGTCATGATGGTTTTATGGCTCATTAATGATTGCATAAACAACAGCAAAATCAAAAACAAATATATAAAATCTCAGAAAAATATGTAAAATATGACAAATAACATAAAAATCACTAATACCTTGGATGCATAAAACTTTACTATAAGTCTAAGATTATAAAGATAATAAAGTGATATCTGACAACCCGGAAATGCTCATTTGTCTCCAAGTACTGTCCAGAATTGACACATGCCCCATTAGAGTGCCACTTATTGGTTGGACCAGCGTCCCATCACAGCGTATGCGAAAAATCACTACATACTTTGCTTAAAATTTAAAGATAATGAAATTTTGCAGATCCATAAGTTTGAATTTGGAAGACAAAAAAAACCTTTTAAATTAGTGCATATTATTAATCTTCTTATATAACTCTATGGTCATGCATGGTATAACGATTTTGGAGGAAGTGCTCAGATAAAATTTAGATTTTAAAACATCAAATGCATTGGAACACCCCAGTAATTTGTTAAGTAAATAACTGCCTTTTCACACTAATAAAATAGAATTTACAACAATTTACCTCTTGTTCAAAGAAAATTTAAGTTACAACCACTCGGTATTCTTTTGATGGTGAAATTCCCTACATTACGTTGGTCAAAAACATACAGAGTACCCTCAATATTATACAAGTTAATTTAAAAGCACTTTGCACTGAGTATTTCCATGCGTGGATGGTTATTATAAGTGTGATCTTTCGTCAACATCAATAGGCTATTCAATGCTCATTATAAACACAACAATTAGAGTGTACCTCTGCATTCAGTATTACACACGCCAGAAGAATGCGCGATACATAAATGTTTCAACAAAAGCACATAGTTGGTATGTTTATATTCAGTAATGGTCTCCCAAGAGGTCCAGATACATTAATGAAACAAAGTGAAGTAAAAATAAAACCAACTAGATAAAATTCACTTTAAACTAGGGCTGACAGTAATTACACAAACATAAATAAAAATTATGCTAATGCAGTTTAACTATAATAAATCAGATAAAACAATTCATTTGACAACCAATGTAACATATCCTTTAAATATTTACAAATTACCATTAAAATACAACACAATAAATAAATTGAAGTAGGCATAATCAAGAAAGCAAAAATTCTTAAGTCCAGCATGCTCAAGTGAACAAAGAGGACAAAAATGGCACATCAATAACATGTATTACATGATTAAAGAAATAAACAAATATCTTTTAAAGTCGTAATTAAAGAATAAAATAGTAAACAAGAAAACAAATAATCAAAAAAACAAATGCATAAGTAAAAATAAATGACTAGGTATAAATCTTTTATCATTGAGTTTAGTGGAGTTATACTTGTACCTTAGTGGTAATAATGCCCTCCTTTCAATACCAGGGTCATGGGTCCAAATCCTTTAAATGTCCTCATGACTAAAATTAACTCCAGCCCATTTTCTTTTTATATTATTGGGATTTTTATTTGCAATGCATTGCAATGTTTATTCCAACTATAATTGTCATTTGACGTGAATGAAAAACCCGGGTGGACAAGACGCTAATGTAAAGTTTATATTACTACTCAGGAATCAATAAACATCAGAGATCAGAAGCAGAAAACAAAATAGCAAGAGCGCCACCAATTTCGAGCACACAATACTGAAATGACATAAGAACACTGACTCATAGCAAGAATTACAACCTGCTAATAGATATGACAAAAAAAATATGAAGCTTGTCTAGACACAGTGACTATCTTTAACTTACCATTACAATGGAATCCTGCATGCCACACAAAGGAGGAAAAATAATGAATATTCAACAGGCATGATATAAATAACGAAACACAAATACACATCACAATATAACTCTGGAAATTCCATGTTTACTGTAGAAGAAAATTATTTGTTGAATGCTATAAAAAACAAAAGTTAATCTTACTTATTAGCTATACATATCAATTTGAACATTTTTTTTAATTAGGCCAAGTAAAAAAAAAAAGTCGTTTCTTCAAAGAAAATGAATGCACGAAGGGACGAGAAACATGCTCTATAATATTTTGTTTTTACATTGGTTTATATTTAACAAAATACAAAATATTTCATATAATAATAAATACCAATTACGACAATAGAAATAATAACATTCATTATGATGAGAATATTTCCCTTTTGCCCACTCTCCCGTGACATATCTAGGGGGTGCTCACACAAAGCTTCCACCTCCCCCCCCACCAAGTTGTCTCCCTCCACCATTGAAAATGCGAGAAGTAAAAGACCACTCAAGTAGTTATAAATCACCTCATTATTTTGTGATCTACCATTCGCTCACTTAATTATCGATCCCCCACTCTACCTTTGCACTCCCCAGCAGCTACCCCATTTCAAGATTCCTAGATACACTTGGTTTTTTTTAAAACTTTTTTTCATTGCTTTCTTTGATTATGATTAGGATATACATAATATGTGATTTACCATCACTTACTATTATTAATTCATGGTGTGGTGGTAAATACATTAGCTATTTTTCATGTAAATACTCTTAGCACGATTAATTTATCACCAGGTGAACTTCAGCAGTATGCTTATCCATGCTATGAACAAGAGTTGACTGACAGAAGAGAAGGTTTAACTACATAATAGGATATAATAGTAATTTTAATCCTAAAGTAAAGATCACAACCACAGGTCTACACTGTGAATTTTGTATATATGATTAGTGACTCAACAGACCTTAACTACTCGCACTAAAAAATTCCCAACTTTTTAGTGAGTTGTGAGCGTACAATAAAGACACAAGATTGATTTTGGTCATCAACTCACAGATTTTAGTTGATCAACAATTTACTAAATGAATTCATCTCGCCATGAAATTCTCGCACCCGATTGTACAATTGGCCTAGCTTTGATTTGCAAACAAACTGACACCTCAATAGGGCTTTTTGAAGTACATCTACAAGGTTGGAATCTTGAATGTTTAACTATCCACTTCAAACCTGTTGAACAAATAAAATTTTTGCAGCGAAAGTGTTCACTAATCCCTTTTCATATATAACATTTGTGGTAAAATCAGACCCCTCTTCGTGATGCAAAACAAAAATGAATTAGTAAACAATAATAAATACTTCAGTGGAACTGTAAAAGGTTTCAGATGCCTGCTTTACAATCTCAGGTCTTGGGTTATTATGTGCAATGCAATACCAATATATTTTCTCACTGAAAACAGCTCTAATCTATAGAGTTTAGCTTCTAAAAAGTAGGCTACACTGGATAACAAGAGCTTGTTATTATGATGGATTTAATTTTTCAAAATATTTCTTCATTCACTAATCCAATAAAAATCTGATTTTCTTTTTTTCTTATGTTTTCCTTGCTAATAACCATACCTATTTACCCTTTATTATCATCATTACATAAACATTTAATGGTCTATTAGTCCTAACTTGAATATGCCAAGAATACACAAATATCTAGGGATAATGATATACGATTGCCAGCGAGCCTGTTAAACACATTTTTTTAAAGTATACTTTAGCAAGAGAATAATAGCAGTCAGAAGCTATTTGACCCACTTTTTTTATAGTAGGTCAAAACGGAATCGCTAATGTTTGAAGAACTTGACTGAGTGCTGAGAGAGTCACAGGGGATTAAGTGCTCTGGTTAGCTCATCTATATAACAAGTACTAAATGTATGTGCACGCGTATTATATAGCAATAGTGTATCAATGGCACAGTAGATTAATAATAATATACTCTCCCTCATAATTGATTTATTATTAATGTAATACCATTTAGTATCATTGCATTAATTAAAATCTGGTATTTGGATTTTTTTTTTTTTAAAGGTAAAAATCGTGACATCATGACCATATATCAGCACATCATGAATAAATATGGGCATACATAGGTTTTTTGTCCAAAAAATGTTATAGTCTGAATATTAATATCAATACAAAAATAATACACATTTATCCTTTCTTAGGCTATGTTCACACACATGGCGTAAGACTGGCTTAAGCCTGGCGTAGCGTACGCCTTTGTGTGTGCACTAGGCAGTGGCGTTGTTAAAGCCACTCACTACGCCACGTCCTTGGCGTTATTAACGCTACATGCAGACCCCAGATTAGCTAACGCCACTGAGCTAACGCCAGTGATGCTTGAATGATTTGACCTCAAAAATTGTTCATTTAAAATACAATAATCATATAAGTTCACTTCGAACAATTCACAGATTTAAAAGTTTTCATGATGCACTGTTAATTTTACTACTGTTAACACGTACATTATTTAAAACTGAAAACTAATCCACATAGGCCTATATTACTGCTAGTTTAACGAACGCCGTTTGTGTGAACACTTTGGAATTTCAATCCGTGGATTAGCTTACGCCTGGCGTAAGCCACGACAGTCTTACGCCGTGTGTGTGAACATAGCCTTATGTAAGTGAGAACATGGTGTTTCATACTTTCTGGCAAGCTAAAAAAAACATCCCAAAGAATTACAATCAAGGTTTAAAATAAGGTCCAGTGCAAGATATTACCCAGAGACCTATAATGTTACATTAACACATTAATGTTATCGACTATCTTCAGTGAAAACGCAGGCAATGCAAATTGACTATCCTATGCATATTCTTTCCAGTAAATTAGCTATAATTTGTTAGCATACACTTAAGGGAGCCAGAATTTGTATACTATATATAGAAAGAAAGTTCCTTTAATTTCATTTCCTTGACCTTAGCCTACCCAGAATGCTAGATTGGGTTTCACTTACAATTCCGCACACATTTTCTTAAAAGCTTTTAAACTTGCCAGAATGAAATGATGAGTAGAGTAGTGCTAACCCCGGTTATAGGCAATTTACCTGCAATAGCTTCCAGGATTTGATTTCCATTTTCTTTATTCAATAATGTTGGAATAACAATCCATAGTCTTTTCCATCCCTAATTCCTTAATTCCGAGATTACTGAAGGAAATCCCAGCGCTCTGATCATTAAAGTACAGCCTAAATTTAGTAGAATCCATCAAACATTTATCAAAGATCTGACCTAAAATATCTTGTGACATTTCTGATTTTGAATTTGAATTTACTAATTTGATTCTGATTGATTTAATACCTTGTACACTCTGAAATGGTTCTTTAATTAGATCTGAATTCGTTTTTTTTTAAAACCTGTGTTTCTGGTCCTTTATTCTCTTTTTGTTACCTATACCATGAATGGCTTTAAGCCCTTTAGTACAGTATTTGGTGAATTGTCACAGAAAGCAAAAAAGTGGTATAGCTTATATATACTAATTTCATTAATATCAATAATTGAATATAATTTAAATACAAGTTTGCAATACAAGTGAAGATTAGCCTTTACTTAGAACATTAGTATAAAAACCAAACAAAATTATTTTTTTGCAAAAATAGAATATGAAATATATTTGTAAAAAGAAAATTCAAAAAGAAATATCAAAATAAATAAAGAATTGAAAAGAAGCACTCAATGGAATATCTAACGATGAGACATTGATTATTCTCCTTCTTTCTTCTGAATAGATTTATGTGTTCTGAAGTCAGATTATACATGTGGGAAGCGAATTACTTCAGTAAATTCTGTATGCAAATATATTTATCGCATCACCACGGCAACATCATTTCAAAGAATGCGACATTACTCAAATATACTGTAAATTAAGATATATGCAGCAAGTTGCTTCCAGAATTTTATGCTTGGTTTCTTGTGGAAAGGATTGCACAGTAAATATAATTTCAAAAGTAACTGCGTTCAACAGACGGTACTAAATATTATATATAGATATATTGCCTAAGGCGTGATGCTGTATCTCTCCAGCCTAAATTTTACTGGCTTTTCCATTACCCACCCATATTAATCACCAAAAACCCAAATCATTTATAAAAGAACTTACCAGGTACCTGTAGGTAGGATTCGCCATTAAAGTGCAAAACCTCTACATTTAGGGACTCATTTTTATACAACTTCATTTTCATATTTTTAATAACAATTTTAATAGTCATTATTTATATAAACTTCTTTTCAAATGCTACCATACATGCCAAGCTACAATATTTTAACAATACTTGTTCTACCTGGTCAATAATTTGCAATACCTATCAGTTACATTACTGGGAAATGTTTTGTTCTATGAATACTGTACTTTTAATGTTTTGTATTTTACATTTATTTTCTACATTATTTTAATAATTAATAATTCATGGTATAAGCACCTGGATTTGTATATATTTTGACTATCTTGTATTGATGTTAATAAATATTCCTTGACTTTTTGATTGATTTAGCTGCATGGGGGGTAGAAGGGACTTGTATTTATTACTATAGTATATACTTCAGCTATTTACCTAGGCCTAGGCTAATCAGAATTAAATAAAAGCTCACCTTGAAAGTCAAATTCGTTGGCTTTTGATATCCTTATAACAAGTTTGAAAGACAGTTAAACTCTTATTCAACATTTCTCTCTCACAGATTATTTGCCAGGCTATAAGTTTTAAATCAAAAATACGCTCGGATTTCGAAGAAGAGTCATGTCATTGTGTATGCTGATTGGTTTTCATTGTCCATTTTGTCAAACTAATTTCATGGCATTTCATCTTGGGTATCATGTTTCTCTTACGTGTATGGTTTTGAACAGTCAATATGAACAAACTGACGGGTAAAATAAATCATCGAGTCATGGCAAATTTTACGTCTTGTTAACCAGTTTTTTTAAATCAATTGATTAAGGAAAGTAAAATATGAATTGGGTTATAAGGACTGAAATAACAGAAAAATACAGTGACTTGGCAACAAAAGGGTCTTGACCTGGTTGGCAAATTCTAACAAGCGAGATTGAATGATAAGGATATGATGGTAACGTCCAGACTGTAAAATTTTATTTGAAAACACATGTGGTCATGATGACATCACATCATGACCATATATAGGCACATTATGACTATATACGGGCACATCATGACCATATATAGGCACATTATGACTATATATGGGCATACAGCAGTTTTTTCTGAAAGAAATCTGATATCTTGGACAGAATTGAAGATATTTTTTTGCTATATGGTGGTAAAAGCATCAATCAATCAATCTATTGATTGATTGATGATGATTGCATCCTGATAATAAACAAACTGAACTGGAATTATTGGTAGGCCTATTAATTTCATTTTTATTTAATTATTTTTTTAGTTTCTTCTCTAATGAATGATTCAGATTCAGATATTTATTACATCAAAATGTCAATGCATCATGGTAATTGGTTTCCACGGTTCAAAAATACAAATATTGTAAGACGTATTCTCTACTACTAATATACTTGGATATGATGACAGTGTTAAATATTGATTTCATTGACTTGGAAACTAAATGAATGAATGGATGGACGGATGGATGGATGGATGGATAGATGAACTAACAAATATATCCATGAAAATGCATTCATAAATGGTTCTAGGAAGATTTTCATTTCTTTCGAGGGAAGAATTTAAAAACGTGTGATTGAATTCTGCAAAACAACGCAAGTCATTACTCGCTTGAGTACCACAAAGAATTACGAGTCCTAATTGTACGTGCCGATAAGATTGTTAAACAGCATGAAAAATTCTCATTCATCAATATCACGATAATGAACATCCCTCTTCAGACACGTTATTTTGGTAATTTTTCCGAATTTTATGTGGTGCAAATCCGACTGACAATGCGTGCACAAGCACGAATATGTTTCCAGTGCTAAGTGCCGAGATAACATGGGATACCTCAGGGACTTGGAGAGCTGTCGTTACCAATTCTAGCAGCTTTGTTCTGTGGTTGGAGACTAGCAAGAAAAATGAAGATAAACGTCTTTCTAATGAGTGCAACATAGTTTAGACATAAATGTACACTCTGCTTTTTCAACACTTAAAGGCAAATTTTGAAATTAATACCAATTGAGATTTATGATTGGTACATCTGGTAAAATTCAGATTTTTATATGAATTTAATGTCAGGAAGTTTAACACTTGCACAAAGAAAACATAATATATTATCCTGATCTTTAATTAAAGAAAAAAAATGTACACAGATGTGTTTTGGAGATGAATCCACAAATTATACAAATTTACTATACAGCTATAAAACTTTGACAGTGAAATAAAAAAATGTTTGCCATCATAGGTCAAAACTATTAAGTCATACATAAGTTTATATTACATCTGTTCTTTCTCCTTTAATAAAAAGTATAAAAAAGTAATTAATTGTAAATTACGTCCTAATAAATCCACAATTTTTTTTCTAAAATATAATCAAAATTTATCATTCTGTAAAATTAAGGAGTATGGCAACACTGTAAATTCTCATTATGGAATTGAATGTATCTCATTTAGTATAAAAACAAAATATACTTTTTTTTTCCTACACATCAAATAAATTATAGAAGTTTCTATCTAATCCTAGTAAAACTAGTCTGTAAAATATAAAACTATCGACTTTCAAAAAATTACTTCATTTAAAGATATATTAAATTCTAATTAATATAGCTTTTTTTAGTTTTTTATTTCATGGTTAAGGGAATTAAAAGTTGTTCTTTAATTGAAGCACACAGTAATTGGGAGCGGTCAGTGCAGTAGTGGTGTTTTTAGTCTTAACCTTTGAGATGGGGGGCTGTCACCCCCTCACTGTGCAATTCGCCTATAGTTTTCTCCATCCACCCAAGAGCATACAAGGGTACAAACATCACTGCAGTCATTACCAGCTGAAATATGGAGTTCTCCCCAAGAAGCCAAACATGTGTGCCATATATACAAAATTAGCATATAGGATTTCTCATAAATTTCTTTATAGCTGTAAGTGTTTGCTAAATGTCTTTGTTAATAAGATTTTTATTGATTTTGTTGTAACTCATTTTCTTTCCAATTCAATATTTTATTTTGATTGTATTTTCTTAAACCACTTAATCAGTAAATTTCAGATAAAAGAATTATCAATTCGACTCACTTGGATCTATAATAAAGAAGCAACCATGTTCTATATGAATTTTTTTTAGAATATTTGCACACCTCAGTGGATCATATTTTGGTACAACCCAAAAAAGGTCAGCCCTCATAATATGGTTATGCTTCAATGGAATTTTTATTTGTCAAATCCCAAATGTCTGCCAGGTCAACGCAAGTTCAATTTACCCCAGACTGACAGAAAAAAAAACCTCATCCAAAATTAATCAGAACACAGATTGTTTTTAATTGTTTTCATTTTGAAATTTGTCAGAGCTGATGTGACTCAACAGTACTCAAATTCGTTATGTTGTAAGCTGTACATTCAATATGGCACATGCTACATATAAAAATATTATCAACAAGTAGTAAGTAAAAGAATTGAAACTAGGCCACATAAAAAAAATATGTTTCCAAATTGGAATTTTTGAGAAATAGAAATTCTTTTTTTAAACAAAGTAATAATAAAGCAGTTTTGGTATTTTTTTTAAATAGAGAAATGTACTGTTGATTCTTATTTAACCAGTTTTTATAAAATAGTGCTTACAATTGAATTTCTTTCCTTTTGATTAATAATTTTGCTTTCATCTTACTGTATACAAGGGTATTATTTGGCAAATTTTGTTTGCCAAAAATATTATATATATATTAGCAGTATATCTCCTTTCAATTATAAAATGTGTGTTACCCTATAATATTCGGCATTTTATAAAGAAATGTAAGCTGTTGGTTCTTAACTAGTGATTATAATTTAATTTCTTTCCTTTTTTAAATTTGGCTTTTTTATATATACAAGGGTAATATTTTTCAAATTTTGTTATACCATATCATAGCAGTATATCAGATAATTCTTTTCAATTATAAAGTGCTGCTATCCTTTAATGTTTAATTCTGTGCTCCTTTAATTTTCAACATTTGTTATCTTCTTAAACACATTTGCCAAAATAAGAAAAATCAAAGCATAATTGCTATCTCTGCATTCGTTGCGAACTCCACTCATATACGATTAGACCCTGTTATATACTGTACAGTAAAAGGGAGCCAATACTTTGCTAACTCGAAAACTTATTATCTTTGTTGCACTGCCCTCGTGAGACTTCCTCTGGGAAACAAATGCTCTTAAATTAAATCTGTAATTCACTGAGACAATCTTGTTTTGCTTAAGCCTTTTCGAGATCGTATGACAACTATCCACTGAACTGTATAATACAAATACGACCACTGGGGAACAGTGGGGAGATAGGTTGCCGCAAGTCCTTTTCCATTGTAAGCAACCTTTTGCTTGGTGAAATATGTTAGGCCAACATTTTGGTCTCATGGGGGCTATACAGACCTTATCAGGAAGGGGTTGAGGTAGTTGACTAACCTTTATCGGAAATGAAGGCAAGATTGGTACGGAGTTTATACTGAATCCAATGTAGTATCTCTGGAATATTAAACAAAGTTTTAATTAATATTGCACACAATAAACAGCTGTACAATATCAAGCCATGTAACACAGTTCGGCAAAGTTTACCAAACCGTCTTCCCTCCATGATCAAACAAAATACTCAAATGTTTACATAGTATAGTATTATATAGTATTATTATATAGTGGTTTTAATGAAAAATATAATATACACACAAATATTGTACACTACTATGGTTTTTTATTACTCTCAATCAAATTTAAAATTGAATGATTTTGATGTGTGCTATGACTGACAATTTTAGCCTTTCTAAAAATTGATATTGTTTTTAATATTAAAACCCTTCTTTGATGTTTGAAGAGTTTATCAAACATCTCAACATTTTTGTACCTATTTTTGCATCAGATTTACAATAATATAAATAATGTTTAATTATTAATTACGCAGGAAATAGTAGGAGATTGTGTCTCAGTGCACAGCTTAATTCCCAACCAGAAATGTTTGGAACTTTGTGGTTTATCATTTGTGTATACTTGTAATTGCCAAATGCACTAAGAAAGTAAATTATAACTAGATATAGTCAGTCTTCTGAAAGCTGATGATCATTTTAACAATGATTTTTTAAGCTATTAATACAGCTTAAATATTTGTGCTACATTTGACTGTATAAAAATGTTACACTTTTTTAGGTTTTGTTTCGAGATGTTTCACATGGTGCTATTATTGGGATTAAACTCTGCACAACCTTATGTTGGTCCACTTTAAATAGGTTCTGGTACATGACACAACAATATGGAAGAACTATTACAATGATAATTGTGATATAATTATTACTTCTATTTTTAGCATTCAATGGTATGGCAAAGAATACAAAAATGATACATATAGCTTGTTTGTTTGACCAAAAAAAAATGTTTTCTTTAAAAACTGTTAAATTTGTACTGTGTGGTGCTTACTCAAATATAAGTACTGTAACCCCCTTACTCATCGGAGTCTTCTTCCAAATAAGATAAGACCCCCCTTTTAGATTGAACTTTCTGAAATCTGAATTGTACTTTCATCGAAACTGAATTATCTTGTCATCAACAATTTAAACTCATCCCATGAGAAATGGCTAATGCTAAGTGGATTTAATTGTCAGAAAAACAGGGTAATTGCTATAAGAAGTGGTAATAATTGTCAGATAAATAACAGATCAGTCACTTTAAACACGTCTCAAGTCATATCCTCTTTAGGAATGGGACAACATCGATAGCGAAGTTAGTACATGCTTAAGTTGTACAGCCTACGGTGGAAATCAAAAGCGAAAATAAGTTACGAAACATCATTAAGAGCGCGCACTTAAAAGCATGTCCACTTTAATATCTTTAACATTAGCTATCAAAACACAGTTATATACGAAGTGAAGTAGATTTCCCAGGGGATGGAAAGGCTTTACCACACCAGCCTAGTAAAATGATAAAATAAAGTGAAAGATAAAAGAATGGAAAGATTGCACGGCAATGTGGTTCTACAGAAACGGAAAGAAGGTGTCAACGTGAATATCCTTATTCGACTGACACATGTCTTAACAACTGGGGGTGCACCCCTAAGGAGTTGAAATTCTAGGCTTTCTAAAAAGCAAACATTGATGGTTTTTGGATCCAGACCCCTTTGAGAAAACACAATTCAAAGGTTTGGAACCGCAGCAAGTTTCCTTCAAGTTATTCGTACCAAAAATCCTGTTTTCATAACTGAAATCTCTCGGGAGGTTACCTGTATCGAAATAGCTTTTTATATCTGTCATGTACAATCAGTAACCAAAGTGATGGAGGTATAATACGCCTTCCCCTATATAAGAAATCCTACATGTACAGGTAATTCAATTAATAAACAATATAAACGATCTACCAAAATCTAAAGCAGT
Organism: Anneissia japonica; assembly: GCF_011630105.1. Lineage (NCBI taxonomy): Eukaryota > Metazoa > Echinodermata > Crinoidea > Comatulida > Comatulidae > Anneissia > Anneissia japonica. The sequence continues at coordinate 249,458 of NW_022698468.1, forward strand.
AAATGATTAGTGTGTCTGGACTTCATCAGCTCTTGTCAGGAAGTTTTTTTCTACACAATGCGAATCATTCAACTAGTGTTCAAACATAGGTGAAGCGCCCTCAATGATTTTTGTATATACTAATAGAAAATAGATTAAACATGAAACAATATTAATAGAACGAGAAAAACAATCCAATGTTAGAATTTATTTAAATAATCATTTGTGACATACAATTGGATATAGACTCAGAATGGTTGTTAAAACATTTATGAAAAAGAACTATTTGTAAAGGAATGGTAAAGACCTGTTATTTCATTGAATAATTTTAATAATTATTTCTGACATGGAAATGGAATTCCAACATTTATATGGTAATCAGTAATGCTTGTTACAAGATGAAATAAAAGATAAATTGTCAAAAAGGGAATGGTAAAGATCACAAACAACTATACCGAATAATTTCATTTGACATAAATATTCATGCATAAAGCATGCAGTACATTGTCCATAAAATAAAATTTGATTTGCCTTTTCTAGAGTTCATTCCACGAAAAATTGTTCAGGCATAAGAATCATGTTATTAGTATCAGTAGAATAATAATTTCAAAATTGGATTTTTTTTGTTAAATGTTTATATAGAAAGAAAGGTCATAGGTCATAGTATTAAAATTAGAATTTGTTTGGCAATGCCAAGTTATCAATGCACAAACCTTCTGCATAAATAATATAATTTTTTTCTAGCATGGAACAGAGACAACATTAAAATAGTAAAAGCTATTGAAATTGTAGAAAAAGAAACTATGACAATAATGCATTTTAACACTGACAGTTGCTGTAGAAATTCTTCTAACCTGACTAAAGTACCGGACTTAACAGCTAGGATGATTTAGTGTTCAAATCATCATGAAATTGGATTGCACTACAATTATTATCCTACACAAACTGCAGATTAAGTTATAAAAACAAGGGGGAGATGAAATCTGGAAGGCTACGCAAGATCTAATTACACAGGAAGCAAGTGGATAGGACAGGGAAGCCTGGCAAATTGCTTTTTAAGATTTCAGAATAGGCCTCTTAAATTTGGTTTTATGACTTGAGGGATAGCCAAGCAGGAAGGGAGGAGGTACTAAATTCTTGGTTATGGTAATGCATTTTAATGGTATGGCTACAGGCCTACATTTCCAGAGTATGTATCTGATTCGGTATGACACCTAATAGTGTATGTATTGACGTTACATACCTTGACATGAAGAGGCTATCACACATACAATTTCTCTTCATAGGAAAACATAAAACATAAAATATTGTTAAATTATGTTTCTAAAAAGTGAGTAATTATCTATGGATTTATTAAAATTAGATGATTGAGTACTAAAGGCCTCTGATAAATTGTAAGTGTATTAATCACTGAGGAAATGGTTTTTGAAAACAATGAAAAGAAAAATCTGGTGAATACTAAACTTAAGATGGGTACATCATGAGGTTTGTATCTGTCAGACACAATAGAATGTTTGATGACACTTGTATGAATGAAATATTAAGCCTGTTTCATAAAAATCTGATGGAACATTCTGTCTGCTGAAAGTCAAACTCGAGTTTTTGAGGCAATATTTCAAAATTTGATCAAACATTGCTGTGTCTGATAAACAAGACTGCAAGGCTCTGTGTAATTTTTAAAAATACTTGGAAAAAATAATTATACAGTACAAACTATAAAGTTTTAAACTTTTTGAAGCGTTTCCCAAAAGATTTTGGAATTTTGCTAAATAAAACCTTGATCTCCACAAAACAATGGACTCACCTTAATCTATTCAAGGAGCAACATACCTTGATCTAATGTTAAAAGCTATCTACCAACTTTATCACAATCAGTATAATTTCCCATACAGCTTCTTGCAAGCTACTGTGAAATTCTTTCAACATGTGTCACGTATAGCAGTGTAAATTTCTCTAAAATGGCTGGCTATAAAGTTGTGCCTCTGTTTACAACACCAATAAGCAATCTGCTACAGCAATCAATCATGGGTAAGACGCTAATGAGGACCAGGCTGTGAATTCCAATGATAGGCAGCCACAGTAGTTTAATGCGCTCTGCACCCACGGCTGACATGAACTACACAATAACATAGTTATATGTTTTATTTTTATGGTATATCTAACCCAAGGACCAGGACACTGGCCAGAATTCCCAAGAAAGCCTACACATTCTTCGACAATTAAGAGCATAACCCTGAGTAAAACATAAAAAGTTAATGGGGGTTACCTTTTATATAAAGAAGATTTTATAGAAAGAATGTCACCGGAAGCAATTTAAGTGAAGAATAATTTCAATTGGATTTTATAAATTAATTGGTTGTGATGGAAACTGCATAACAATTTCACAGTGAAATTTATACACTTCATCTTGATAGGTTTGTGTGGTTACCTCTACTACCTCTAAGTGGACATTAAGACTCTACTGAAAAAAAATCAACTTTAATTTATTGATTAGAAAGAATGATTTATGGCTTTCAAATCTTGAAATAGAACCTATCAATAATCTTAATCTTAACACTTATATATATAAAAGTTTTTTTCTTATCACTAAAAACTGGTTTATCTACTAGGAATACACAAGATTTTGTTTAAAAGACACAGGCACTATTTAAAAAGGTACTTAATCTTCTTTTGATATCTACAAACAATAGGCTTTCTATGTCTACTGTATTGGAAAACGATGGACAACGCTATACTGTCTATGAAAGTTTGATAAAATATTAAGTTTGACAGACATAAATCTGAAAGTTAGTATTGACATTTGCTCAAGAGTACAAAACATTCACTAAATGGAGGGTTCCAACAGTCAGTGCTTTGACTCTTATACCCGATTCACACGTGAAGTTAAATTTAACAAAAAGTAACAAATTGTAACCGAGCGATCTCCCGAGTTATTCCTACCGAGATAAAAAGCATTCACACGCGTCTGTAAGGTAATGCCATACACATAAAATTTACTCAGTGTTTATTCAATGAATCATTTTTTCCCCTACCGCGATATAGGTCTAGCCTAGGCCTAGTTGAGAACCCCTGTCACAGATGGACTGTTGAACTCACCATCACTGTAAACATTAGAAGCAATCAATGCCCGTAACTGCTGTAAACTACTCACTACTACTAAACTAGGCATAGCTTCCAACGTTTCTGTCGACTCTTGATAATACTAGTAATAGTACTAACACCATCCTGACGTTCATTTTATGTATATCTTCTTCTTCTACCATTACTAATTAACATCAATAACAAGGGTAATGCATTCATCATTGAGAAAAACTAGGCCTATCTATTTCTTGTGGATCAGAATCGTCTGCAGAATTAGAAGGAAGAAAATTCAAAGAACCCCGTGAAACACAGTAGATTGTTGTTGTGTTGAAATCCCTGCGCATTCGCAGATCCATCCATGCTACATCTCGGGAGCTTTACCAGCCTCAGTGAGGCTGGTAAAGATTACCGAGACGTTCCGAGATTTTACAAGGATATTACACGGAGGTACTTTCACACGTGCCGTAAAATGTTACTTTTGGTTACATTTTCTTACATTTGGTAAGATTTTTGTACGTGTGAATCGGGTATTAGGAAAATCTCAAAATGACAACATTCACCATTTTATTACTGTAAGCCTACTCTTTATGGGGTGGGAAAGGAGGGAGTAAAAGGAAAGGAGACTATGTTTTGTACTACAGTAGAAACCCTCATTTACGAACCCCAATTTAATGAATTCCCGATTTTACGAACGTAATATAAAGGTGATAACGTCATAAAAATTTAAGCGAAAGATTTAAAAAAAAAAAAATCCGCTCGAATTGTAACTGTTATTAGCATGCATACAACACAACACACCATACTATACAGTACTATGTAATTCTCAAGTGAAGGAGGCCCTCTAACTGGCCTCTTCAAAGTCAGTGTTTTTATGGCTTCACACATGTTTTTATTTTTTTAAATTTTATTATAAATTTTATTTCTCTTTCAAACATCGTTTTCAGCTTTAAAATTAAAGTTGTGTTGGAGTAAAATCCACAATCTGGGTATTTAAGAAGGTAAAAATGTCTGATAAAAACAAATTTGTGTAGGGCCTAGAGTGGGATCAGAATACTTAGAAGCTGCCTACTGTAGGCCTAGGCCCACTCAGACATAGCTGCGTCAGCCTGTAGGCCTAGCCTAGGCCTAGTTTATGCCAGTGTAAGTAGCACCAGTGCAAATATATAGGAATTTGGGTCAACCCCGATTTTACGAATCCCTTAATTTATTGATTAGAAAGAATGATTTATGGCTTTCAAATCTTGAAATAGAACCTATCAATAATCTTAATCTTAACACTTATATATATAAAAGTTTTTTTCTTATCACTAAAAACTGGTTTAACTACTAGGAATACACAAGATTTTGTTTAAAAGACACAGGCACTATTTAAAAAGGTACTTAATCTTCTTTTGATATCTACAAACAATAGGCTTTCTATGTCTACTGTATTGGAAAACGATGGACAACGCTATACTGTCTATGAAAGTTTGATAAAATATTAAGTTTGACAGACATAAATCTGAAAGTTAGTATTGACATTTGCTCAAGAGTACAAAACATTCACTAAATGGAGGGTTCCAACAGTCAGTGCTTTGACGCTTAGGAAAATCTCAAAATGACAACATTCACCATTTTATTACTGTAAGCCTACTCTTTATGGGATGGGAAAGGAGGGAGTAAAAGGAAAGGAGACTATGTTTTGTACTACAGTAGAAACCCTCATTTACGAACCCCGATTTAATGAATTCCCGATTTTACGAACGTAATATAAAGGTGATAACGTCATAAAAATTTAAGCGAAAGATTTAAAAAAAAAAAAAATCCGCTCGAATTGTAACTGTTATTAGCATGCATACAACACAACACACCATACTATACAGTACTATGTAATTCTCAAGTGAAGGAGGACCTCTAACTGGCCTCTTCAAAGTCAGTGTTTTTTATTGCTTCACACATGGGTATTTAAGAAGGTAAAAATGTCCGATAAAAACAAATTTGTGTAGGGCCTAGAGTGGGATCAGAATGCTTAGAAGCTGCCTACTGTAGGCATAGGCCCACTCAGACATAGCTGCGTCAGCCTGTAGGCCTAGCCTAGGCCTAGTTTATGCCAGTGTAAGTAGCACCAGTGCAAATATATAGGAATTTGGGTCAACCCCGATTTTTTACGAATACCAGAAGTTATGAACGGCTCTGGGCCCATGCCGTACGTAAATGAGGGGTTCTACTGTATCTTGAAATATTGAAAAAATGAATAAGCCCTTTAAATTAATCACCACAAACATTCCATCTGCTGCACCTTATTTGAGGAAATCCTGTTTGTAATATCAATATCAGAACATCAAAACAACAATATATTAAAAAAATTAAATCTTGCTGTTTGAACAACTTTCAGTATATTTTTACAGATGCTATACTAAATTAAGAGCTCTATACAATTTTAGTGACGACTGATTTACTGAACAGTAGAAGGTAATAAAATAAAGACAATATTACTTGATCTTGGATGACAAAATATGTTGAAAAAATATTTAAATAGAAATCATACCTTAGTTATGTTGTCTATAGATGGCAACATCAAATCTTCCCTAAACTAGTCATTCAAACTTCACTTCTTTCTTGCCTGAAAGAAAAAAAATATCAACTATTAAGAACAAGTTTAATATCTTGGAATATTATCTCTGTTCAGCTAATATTTTACTGAATATTTAATTGTTAAATTATTAACAAGAAAATATTTGCACATACATAATGCCTCTCTGGAGTGAAATGTACTGTAAGAGGTAAATAAATACCCCTTACTTACATACTTGGTTAAATAAAAATGAATATTCAAATTTAATTAATTTATAGGTTGTAGTAAGTTTGTAAATCATGTATGTTTTTATTGGAAGCAGAAAACTTAACTGATCATTCAAAATGAGCTTAATTCTTTTAATGTGCATTTAAAGGACTTTCTAGATTTGATCAGATATGACCACAAACTGTGGTTATTGTATCCCACATATTCTTAATTACCAGGAAATAATACAAACAATGATTGTTTCCATAAACTGACCACAGCTCTCCTGTCAATTATTGTAAATAAATCTTTAATTCCTTTGAGAAGGCCTAGAATATTGGTACAGTGTGAAGATTGTAAAAACTTCAACCAAAAGTTAATGAAAACAGTGTTTACCCTGACAAGATATAGGTTTACTTAATAAAAATAAAAGAAGTTCTATTCTTCTTTTCTTACTAAAATACACCTATTTTCCATATGCCGCAAGTTTTAAAGGATGTCGTCAAGCAGTAATTAGTAATATATTTTGTTATGTACTTTACTGAGCTGTTGGTTAGGGGTAGTTGTGAAGTTGTCACCCTAGGTAGTAGGTGAAGGACTTATACTGTACCCATGTAACTATGGTACATATTATTTTCAGAATAAAATCAATATTGATAGCAAATCAAAACAAATGCTCTACATTTTACAATTTGATTAAACTGGATAACTTGTTAAATTTATTGCTATGCTTTTACAGTAAGTGCGGTAACTCATTTTCATAAATCTTCATAACTTTAACATGATATCCAACTTACAAAGCTAAGTTTGACACAAGTTGGTAAGTTCAAACTTTTTTAGCAAATCTGACAGACTGCCAAGATCTGACTGTGCCTGGACTTGTAAGTTGTAAGTAATAGACGGAATGTACCACAGTTGTTAGCTTTCAATCCGAAAATCATTGACAACAAATGAAATGGGATGAAAAAGTCGGCATTATAATGCAAGAAACCTTAAATGATTCAGACAGAAAAACATGAATTTCAAAGAATATGTCAACTTGTTTTCATAATTTCTTTTTTTATTTTTATAAATCACAGCTATAACTGATGGAAATTTACATGGTCTGTTGAAATCTGGAAATACAATGTCCAAGACATTTAAATAAATCTCAAAAGGAAATCTTAAAAAAAAAAACAAGCGAAAAACTGACAAGCGAGTTATTGTCAATGTGGCTACGGTTAGGCCACAAACTTGTTGCACTATAATATTGAGATCAATGCACTTTTGAATGTTAAAAATGCTTGTGATTGCAAAAACATACTATAACTTTATAAAGTAAGAAAATATATGATGAGGTATTAAGTTACAATAATTATGACTTCATCAATAACTTCTCAAAACCATATTTTTCTGGAAGAAAATCAATTATTAAAAAAACCTCAAAACAAATGTTGCTGAGCTTATTTTTGTACAGTTACAGTAAGCCATCTGGCTCTTTTTATTACAGTAAATGACTCACAAAGTCCTGAAAACTAAGTCAAGGGTCATGAGAAAAGTCATCTTTTTCTTCCCAAATCCACTTAACAATTCCATCATGAGTGCGGAAATAAATTGACGAAGAAGGAGGAGGAACTATTACAAGTGTGTGGTTTCCACTTTAAATACAGTTACAGAAATTTCCCCCAAAGTACACTTTTAAGAAGAGTTATATAAACTGGTTAATTAATCATTTTAGTATGATTTTAGCATTAATGTTACTATTTATGGTACTATTTCCTATTACTTTTTATGGTACTCACCAAGTTCTGACAAGTCTATGAACTTTGCTCGATGTCCAAACTACCGGTATGCTAATGTTTTCTACTGCCTGACTGTCCACCGTGCCATTGGCTTAAATCCTGTTCAAAGGATTTGTATCACCTGTTTTGGTCCAACATCTGACCTACTACATATGATATTATTGTTCCTGATCTAGTAAAATCTTCTACAGTAGGCTAGTCAATCATGATAACTTTTTTTAATTGGCAAAGAAATACAACATTCTTAGCTTTCTCTCGATATTCACAGTGGATACAGTAATAAGTAATAATCTTAAAGTACATCCTTTTTATAAATAAATTGATGATAAAGGATGAGGAACTACTATAGAACAGAGTATGTGGTATGCATAAAGAAGATTTCCTCAAAAGTACAATTTTAAGAAGAGTTATATTAGCTGGATGATGAATCATTTGAGTATGATTTTAGCATAAACGTTAGTAACATTATATTACTTATGGTACTCACCAAGTTCTGACAAGTTACTTAGCTCTATGTCCATACTAATGATAATATATTTCATCTACTCTCTAATATCCCACCATGTCATTGGCTGAAATCCTGTTCAAAGGATTTATATCACCTGCTTTGTTTGACCCAAATTCTGACCTGCTGTACTCTACATTATGAGATTATTGTTTGGGATTTTTAAAAATCTTCTACAACAGGGTAGTCAATCATGATAATTTTTTTTAATTGGCTAAGAAATACAACATGCCTATTCTTAGATTTCTCTCGATATTCACTGTGGATAAAAATAAGTATAATCTTAAGGTATTTCCTTTCCATATTTTTCAGGATAGTTTTAAGTTCATGGTCAAGTGTTCTTTGTTCAATTATAGGAAACCAATTAGGGTTAACATCGTTAAATGAACTAATTCTTATTCTGATTAATTAGGGAAATTGAGTACACTATATCACTTATCAATGTTAAACTGTTCAATAGGATCAGTCTATCGTATTAAAGAACAGATTTGATTCACATTTCTCTGATTGAATTTCATTGTTCAATGACCTTTTATGATTTAGGTTTTACGACTCAAGTTTAATCATGTATTAAGATAGCAATCAAATAAAATGTATTTCTTTCACTTGATGGCAGATATTTTTGAGAAAATAGTCTCAAGATTAATGTGAAATAAATTGAAAATGGTATGAAACTTCAAAACTATTAAACTGTCACTAGGTGTTAAGTAAGTGCACACATTCTAAAGAGAATATTAAATTTTCCATTTCATTTTTAGTTTCATGTAAAATTAATGACACCCTGCAGTACTTTAAAAAAAATCTTATTTGAAATGTCAGTTTAAGTACAGTAGTAGGAACTCACTATTTACAAAAAGGCAAAAAAAAGACAAAAAAAACCCCCCAATATTTGTAGAAATGTTTATCTTTGTTGCCTTTTAATAAAGATTGAAATTATGACATACATTATAGGTGTTTTTTGGGAAAAATTACATAAATACATACAGTACATATCGGAGATAACAGAACAGCTATGTATAGGTGCATTAAACAGTGCATTCCTTATTAAAAGGTCATGTTTCATCACATGAACAATTCCGATTGGATAAAGAAGTTATGGGAGGCACCGGAATACTCTGAGATGGGGGTGATGGCTGTGATTTTTGGCATTTACTATTCATTTCCAATTTCTATGTATTTTTATTTGTTTTGTTGTCCAAATTAGGCCAGAGTTCTAGTATTTAACTATGTGTGATTTGCAGGGAACTGGCATATCTCACAACAGATGCTTTTAGCACTTCTTTGACAGCCAAACAAAGAGAAATGTTGAATTCTACAGCTGTAAATACTATGCCTGCCCATGTTACTTATTTATCACAGACGCCAACTTACAATACCCAGTATTCAGTTGTAAATTTATTTCTAGTGAACAATTTATAAATCATTAATGTTTGTTCTAGGGGGAAAGAAAAGAAGGAAATCACATATTGAAGTTAACAATTCTACAATCAAAAGTAGTATTATTGTTACAGTGATAGCAATAGAAAGACCCACTGTTTATTTCATTTAGTAAGATGTTAAAAAAGATAAGTGTTGTAAAGGGGAAGTGAGGAAATTATCATTTTGAAATGGAATTTTTTTTAAACTAATGAATGCACAATTGAGTAATAAAGTACTTCATGTGAAGCTGTAAGCTTCATATTCAAATTAATTGAAAATTTAATATAAGAACATCAATTAATCACCATTACATTCCGTCGTAAAGTCATTCTTTCCAATAAACACATCAAGAAAAAAATAATTTAATTATGTAAATTTTTAGTTAACATTCATTAATCAAGTACAAACACTGCAGTTCACCTTATGTACTATCAACTACGGCACTTTAAAGCAGCAGATAAACAAACTTATACGAAAGCCAAGGTTTTTCTTCAGCTAATAGTAAATATTATTAATTTTTTAATCAAACAATATAGCTTAAAAAACAATACTGTTAAGTCTACATATTCCATTTTAAAACAATTTTTAATGCCAAATAAATATAAACTTGATTGCAACTATATTTGATAACAAAGAGATGAAAATGTTTGTATTTTTAGAAAATTTAATACCGCACAAAAATAAAACAAGTAGTAGAGGACGCACTCAAGACGTTGATCGAAGTATAAACATTTATAATCGGGTGGTTAAAAGTAATCATAATAATTTTCAGTTAGTTATTCTTAATCAAATATTACAAAGTACATGCGTAGTTCACCGATTATACCTGAAGGGTTTGTTAACTAATTGAAAGCAGGCTAGGAATATCAATAAATATCCTACAACACCGGGGCTGAAATTGCGTCAGGAAAATAAGAATGAATACCTTGACAATACTTGGTGATCAATAACCTTGAGTAACCCTGTAGGTAAACCACTTTTGATTTCCAAAGTACGGCATTCACCTGGTTGTAAATTCAACATCTTGTATCAACGTATTATGCAATGTCGTATAAATTTATCTACTTTATGAATAATCAAAAACCACTGGTAAGATCGTGTAATCATTATTTACAACCTCATAGATATGAATTAATACAATGTTAAGCTCTTCATTTCATGTAAATTAATGTCATGGCCATGGGCAAACATTACAATTGTTGCTCTGTTTAAAGAACATGACAGCCAGATATCGTCAGAAATAAAATCTAGAAAAAAATACTGCACCGTATGTAGCAACCCACAATATTTTAAGAGGCATAACATACACTCTTAGGGTGTGTTTCTACTGATAAACACAAAATAATCGATAACCAGACAGCCTACTCACGTTGCAACTGCATTTTTGATTTTTCGAAAATCGGTTTTCGTTACGGAAATTACATCACCATTTTGTATATACAACACGTTGTTTTCCTATCTGTATAGGATAGTATCTTTCTCATTCCTGTCATGATGACGAGGAGTAAGATACGGTGTGGGGCGAGAAGGCAAATGTTTTCGGCTGTGCTCATCGGCACAATGAACAAGCGACCAAACGAGGACAACGAGAGCGGAGAGGCCTAGGCCCATTATCCCCCCACAAAATTACGAATTCGTTGCTCCACATGTTTGTTGACGTTTTAGCTTGTAGGCCTAGGACAAGAACAAGAGGACAAATTTTTTTGAAAGTTCGCGCTTAATATGATCCAGTCCTTGCAGTGATTGACCTGGAGGTCACATTTCACCTGATAATCGCTTTTTTTTTGTGTTGCAGCTAAAAGGTGCACAGTCAAAATCGGTTATTTGCCGTTCAAATACGCTATCCATTGCATGTTTTTAGTCGATTTTTTTTAATCGCTTTTTTCAAACTGGTCCCGTTTCTACTGCGAGAATAAAAGCGATTTTTCGAAAAAGCGATTTTTAATTGATTATTTCTTTCCAGAAGAAACAGGCCCTTATAGTCAGCCTGAGAAAGTATGGTAACTGTAATTATTGGTACTTGAACACAGGACAAATCACATATTGGGAAAAATTTTCTATCTATTAGAAAATTCTCCATCCCTTGGGAAATATTGTTTAGGATGAGAGAATGAGTCATTCAGGATAACCAGTTTTTTCCCCTTTAAACTTATTGCAGTACTGAATCGATGCAAAAAAATTGACAAATTCATCTGTTTTTAATCAAAAATTAAAGTTATACTTCATTTTGAGCATCAAGAATGTTAAAACAAGGTCTTTCTATATTGTGTATTAAGGCTGACTTTAATTGATTTCATTTTCATTACTGCAAATGTCAATTCACCATATTTCCCGAGGGACGGCCATCTGATGATATTTAAATGGTATTTCATCTACAATATCTAAATCAATTTCCAAAGAGCATAAAGTCAATGGTAAAATAATAAACAAGAAGGTATTCATATGTAATTATTATGTATTATCAAAATTTGATCAAATCTTCTTGCATGTCCATATTCAAAATTTTATCTGTTTTCTTGGAGAAGTGAACGTGCAAAATACACCTTTTGTGTATTAAATATTCCAGCAATCGCAGCCGAGGTGTACGTTAATTACTGTAACTGCAACAGGTCAGTTTCACTATATCAATAGATGATGTTCCAAATGCATTCAAATAAAATGTGAAACATGAGTAATATTTTTTAAATATATTTTAAATATTCAGAGTTTAGCAGGAGTTATGAACATATAACATTTTCTCTAAATGCAGCTTTCTTATAGATTACTCTTCCATAGTTTTGTTAACAATTTATCAACCAATTTACCAACCAACCAATTAATTAATCAATTAATTAATCAATCAATTAATGCTGAATACAATCAATAATTCTTAATGTGGTTTTCAAGCAATAAATGTAATTGATTTACTAATTGATGACTTATTGGACTATACAACCTTGAGAGATTAAGTTTAAGCTTTGAAATTCAAGGTGCAGTAAATCTTATTGATTAAAAGTGCATTGGAAGACTTGCCCGCATCTTGAGTATTTCAGCCTAGAAATACATGCAGACACAACGATTGTCCTAAGCTTTACAACTCATTTTCGAGATCACACTTGAGTTTCCACAGAGTGTTGTGTCAGCAAACAAACAGAAAGCTGTGGATCTGAATGCTGGATGATATTCAATAGCCTGATCATATATTTGTACTATTGCTAACTCTTAACAGAAAAACACTAGAGTCAATAAAGTGTTTTTAAGACCAATATTTACTCGAGCTTCTTACACATCAAGCGTCGTAGCGCCAAGGTTTTTTCTGTTGTATTCTCATGGTACCCACCTGAAGACCTTTCGCAACCTGCCTCCAAGCTTCAATTTTTAACACTTACAATTTCTCCCAATGTGCGAGACCCATGGGTACAAGTAATTCAATGCCTACTATAATTATTTTGAACACCGAGACACCACTAAAGTTACAATATCATCTACTTAATGTGTGTTTGGTACAAATAAGAGAACATAGTTCTCGTAAAATAATAACCTTTACCTATAGCAAAAGAAGATCATTTCCTGTAAAGAATATCTAAGATACAGGAATGAAGTATGTGTTTTCGAAAGTTCAAAAACATTCTGACAGTATGACATAATGATCCTGAGCGTGCTCAACTGGCAGAAGATGATGATGATGGTAATGATATTTGATTACCAAACCCATTAAAATGTTATCAATTCCTTTGCGTCCCAAACTATTAGCTTCTCATATGTACAAGTGAAGATCAGCATTTCGACTATATTCTAGATAGATCATTCTGATCTAGTTCCTAATATTAATATTTACAGTAGTTATATGTATTATTTTCTATTCATATTACATGGATATTTGGACAATTTTTGGATCATTGAAGAGAAATAAATAAATAAATAAATATTTATATGAAATAAATGAATTAATGAATTACAATATATTACTGCAGTACTTAAGAGAACTACATGTAAAAGAAAACTATATAAAAAACTTTGGAAGCACCAAAATCGCTGGTCAACAACCACACTAAAGTAAAATACAACAATCAATAATTAAGCAGGCCCATAACCAAGTTCATCCACTTATTTACAGCGTCTTAAGTACAGTACAGTATTATTATTTTTTCAGATTATAGTAGTTTAGAATTATATAAACTGATCAACTTTTTTTATATCTTACAATACACACACTACTTAAAATGTAGAAATAGAAAAATACATTGTTCTAACAATTTTATGTAGTACAACTACCAAGGTTAACAAAAAGGCTTTTAATTATTATTAACATAATAAACATATTAATATTACATTACAATCTAGGGTGTTAAAACATGGCCATGACTTCATGAGAATTAGTTTGGTATCTGTGCTACGCAAATAGCCTCAGTAATAATTGTTATCCAGGGTAGATTTAGCCTTCGGTTGACATTTGCAGACTATAGCATGAAGTTATAAGGAGATCTCAGTGGACAATAACTGCGTGAGACTCAATCTTAAAATGATAATGTTTAGATTCAGTGGGAACTTCACTCAAAACCTCTCAAAGGAAATCAGTACTTCACTGAAGAAGCACAAAGTATAAAAGAAGACCAACCGTTGAGACCCTCAGTTTAAGTGCAACAGAAAGTTAATCTTTGTTACTGAAGTGATGATCCAATTTGTCTGCAATTCTTGATATATTTGAATAATAACTACTGCAATGGTTTAAAATAAGGAAGGAAAAATTGGTGTACTGAGCTCTATGAAGACAACAAAATGCACTGTACTTGGAAATGCACTGTAGTTGAGTGTAAATTACACAAGTTAGAAGTAATGAAAATAACTATATCTCAGAAACACAGTACATGGAATTTAAAAAATCACATCTACTGTAGCTCTTCAGCAAATTACCAAATTTATGTATTTCTAATATACTGTAGATGTATGGTAAAATAATCATACCTTTTAAAAACTGCTCTGAATACTGTAACTAATAAATCCAAATATAACAAGCCAAATCTTCAGAGAATTTCAGAAATAGATAATTTAATATATCCAGAAACCAAAATCCGGTTTTAGAATAGCGATAATATCCGGCAAGATTACTGACCCAAGAGTGAATTAAGAATCAGCTGCAACTGTTTCACTGGATGGACAGCACTACTGTTGTAGCCTCCGCCTTACAAATAGAAAATGTGTTGTGTACTCACAGCTTAGTGGCTGAAAAGTGTGTGTACTTTGGACGGGGATTAATTCACTCACTCCTTCAGGTGTTGAACATTTCCACAATCTGCTCTCCTCTAACCAATAAAACTGAGTAATTCCACAACTACTGAAAATGTTCAATCTTCCGCAGGTTTAGGCAAGCTAGTTATGCCCTGGGGTATCCCATTACTCAGCCACGGTGCCATGCATAGCTGCGATGAATGTACCCAGTCAGATGGAAAATTCACTTGCGTCTCTGTCAAGCCTGTCCTCTATACAGAGTATACACAATAAATTGTTTAGCAAAGAATAGGGTATAAATCAAAGTATTTATTTTATTCAGATAAATGGAATGCCGATTCTGTAAGTATCACAGATAAATAGACAGTATGATCGCCGAGATAAAAGGACTATTTAATTCAAAAGAAATATGATGTTGCCAACTGTATGCACCTTAATTGGTTCATATATTGTGTAAGTTGTTAAAAAAAAACTATTTCACAATACAAAAAAAAATTATTCAAGGTCTCTTCTTCAAATTGTCACCTTTACAAATGAATTCTCGATCTCATGTTTTTTCAAGCCTACAGTAGTACAGTATACATTCAAAAACTAACATTGTAGCTGTTGCTAAGAAAAGATCAATTGTCAATTAACACATAATGCTTTAGCTAGGTTCAGACTTGTCATATTGCCAGACGTAAGCTTAAACCGGGAATAAAGTTACACCGGACATAATGTGCTTAGATGTTCAGAAAGCGAAGTCACCAAGCAGATTAACAGGAAGTCAGAACTTGGGAATGGTCACATAGAAGCCCTTGCAGCATTTAATGCTTGGCGAAACAAGATGCCACGTTTAAAGCTGGGCGTAGATAGAATTTTATCCCTGGCACCGAGTCTGGGTTAAAGATTATTTAACATCAGATTCTGGTGTTAGATAATCCGATACACCTCGTTTTGAATGAGACCTTATTATAAAATTTGGTTCTCTCAAATAAGGAATAACAGTCAGTGCAAAACTAATTTAGTTATATGTTTGATCTAATTGTATATCATGTAGGAATTTCACAAGCTCTGGTATACTGACACCAAAAGTGATAAAACGACGCTTTAACCAGTATACCCTTGCACAGTAGACAGACCATATCGATATTAAAAACATTAATTTCCTATTTCATTATAACTTGTCATTCCCTCCAAGAATGGAGCTAAAGGGGACAAGAGTGGTGGGGACCAGGTCATCATTACTTCCTCTACCCCTTTAGGCCACCTCCTGTGACAAATTTCGCCTGCAGGATACACAGTGCCACGAGAGCTAAGCAGCATCGCAAAACAACCCTGATATTATTTAATCCAAATAGGAAATAAATTCAATGAAGTGGAATTATTGTTGATAAACTTGAAGAGGCACTAAGGGTTAGAATGTGTATGTCTCTTCTCGGTAGGTCTGTTTATGGGATGTAAAATTGAATTATTCAAAAAACCTGATTGAGCTTGAAGTTTTTGTAATATAAATACAAGTGTTGAGCAATAATTTTGAGCACAGCACATGACTTCAGGCAAATCTGTAATATTTCCATTTCTATTTCTGGCTCTAAACTCACTGGTTTATGTGTTATGGCAAACCAATCAAATAAAATAATTTATTCTTAATTAGCTTGACTTTTGCAAACCTAACATTACCAAGAATTTCAACAGGAATCTGGAATATATGTGTTTGTTCTTTGAACCATATAAATGTTTTCTTGACATTCATAATCAGATTCCTTCAGTTGACTACTGTAAACTAAAATAGACAGTCATCAAAAATGTTTTCATATAATGTGAGAAAGGCTCGGTTGAAACACAAGTCCTCTATGAATACTATATTACCATTATTTCATTATAAGAGCAGCTCGCTCAGTTGGCTAAACTGGTGGTAGCCACTGCATGCTGAACTGTGGAGATCTCTTGGTCTTCGGTGCAATTCCAATCGCTGCTCCCCTTGGTTTTAGGATGTCTAAAATGCGAATTAAAAAAATAAAAGCGCACCATCTTTCAGATGAGACATTTAAGCCGTCCCTGTCTGCAAAATGGTTTATGTGCATGTTAAAGGACAAAGTGCATTCACCAGAAGAGTAGGGGATTGTCTCCCGGTGTTCTGCCCAATTCACCACCAGAAGGACCCCACTGGAAGTACACTCAATCTTAGAACTCTTTTTTTTAGGTTATCCTTAGTGTGTATGACACAGAAGAAATCTATTCTATTTATTTGTTTTTGGCTTTCTCAGGTTGCATGTTTCTTGTCTGCTCTGAACTCTTTCTTGTTTTTATTTTTGCTTTATTTTCAATGGGACCCCTCAGGAAACAAACCTTCGGGTTTAGAGGGTTATCCTTTGCTCTCCTTTCCCTTTGCTTTTTCTTTCTTTCTTGGTTTCCTTTTGATGTTCTGTCCTCTGGTCCTTGTTATCTTCATTCTTGTTTCCTTTTTTCTTGTCTGTTTTTTTCTTTTTGGTTTTCCATTACTTCTGTATGTTATATGTTGCCTGCTTGTCCCTGTTAATGTCTGTTGTTTCTGATTTTATGAAAAGTGTTCATGTTTTTTCCTTCCTTGCCTTGCCTTTTTCCTATCGATGTAATTTATTATGATGTATAATGTAATGGTAATGTTAAATTTCCTTTGTTTCTGGTTGGTTATTTGACTTTTGTACGAAAAGAGCAATAAATAAAAACAAACAAACAAACTATTCCAATACAATCCATCTCAAACTATTACAAACTCACTTATTTTAAAAATGAGGTGAGAAGTTTTTTAAGTTAAACCAAGTGAATCCAAATATGGAATTGATATTATTAGTATTGATTGACTGACAATATTCATCTACAGCAGGTTCAGCCAAAACATCATTCTACTATTTACTTCTACTAATATTGACACTTCTTCCTTACATCAACCCGCAGGATCCAGAGCGATAAGTTTACGGCATAAATTTAACTTAAACTGTTCTCAATCTACAAGAATATAGATATGAGTAATATATATTATCCAGTAGTCAGCCTGTCTCCATGATTTTCAAAATCACTCAGATAAAAACGGCCAGTTTAATATGTACTTGTAATTTATCGTTTGGCCACAGACATCAAAAACAGTTTAATTCCAATAAAATAGATGCTGTCTATTTCCTTGATTTTAAAAGTCACACTTCTGTCCGGAAAATAAAATTAAATACATCTCATGCAGCCAATTCCTGCCAATTTCTGTTCATTTATTTCTTGAAAAGCACTTTAAAAACATTTGGTAATACTGATTTGTGTAATAGTTTTTCTTTTAATTAGTGAGCAGAATCATTGAGAAATCTAACAAAAAAACTATAAATGGTCTTATAATCCTAATTGGTTTAATTTCAATAATACGATGGAGAACATTCTTCTTAATAATCTGGTCAGGTGAACATCAGTGCTAAGTTTAATAAGCATTTAGGATAATTTCACGCTTGACTTGTATTAATACAATGGTTCCCCCTAAGGTTACTACCGAAAATACAAAGTGGTACGTCTCAACTTTGTAAACAAGTTTGAAGTGCAGAGACCACAAGCCTCGCAATCCCTGGAGGAAAAACATGAACACCTTTTACATGGTAGTTGACACCAGTAAACCTCCACTAAGACAATGAGTGAAGCTTAAACATGCAAAATGCCTAATTATGGTTATGATGCTCTCACATGATGACCATATATAGGCACATCATGACTATATATGGTCATGATGACATCACATTATGACCATATATAGGCACATCATGACTATATATGGCATACGACAGTATTCTGTCAAAGAAATATTTTTTATAATCTGGACAGACCTCTAGTATCATATTTATTTTGAAAAACACATGAAAATTACTTAATTAAATGAGCAAAGCTGTTTCTACTAATCAACTATGAAAAGCACTGATAAGAGAATTTACTTTGCAAAAGTAAATTTAAGATCATGTTTTTGTTTGTTTGAACACAGATCCTACCAAAATATTTTTATAGGGTGTGTTCTGAACCTAGTGGGACTACAGGATATAAACCTGCTATATTTTCCTGAGAATTATGTAACAACCTGTAGGAATTTGGCACAGAACTCATCCTGTATTGACGTCAACTTTTTTAATTCAAGGATTAATATTCTTTGTTTCCTGCTGTAAATACATTCAACATGTGTTTCATCATTCTATTAGTACGATACTACAGCAGAATTACTTTAATATAAAATGTATATCAAATTTTAGGACCGTACAGTACTATAGTCTTAGTAGCAAAAGCAGTACAGTAGCAACAGCATTAGTGGCAGAAGCAACAGCAACAACAGCAGCAGAGTTTAATTGTAATAACAGAGCAGATTTCTTGACTACAGCAGATTATGACATGATGTTACAGTATAATATAAAGTAATTTTATTAATAATAATGATCTTTGTAATCCTTTCAATGGCATGTATTTAAAACATATCAGTCTATTCCCTACTCAAGAAAAATGTCCAGACATAATTTTCGTTGTAAAAACGGTAATGGTAAGAAATGGAAATCCGATGGACACACCTTCTTTCCAAGGCACTCAAATAGCTAAGAAAATTATGATTACACTTGACTTACATGAACTCTAGCATATATGAGACAGCCTAACTGTTGTCCATATGCCTGACAAAACTAGGGAATTTACAAAAACTTGTTTTTTCTCCCTACAACATTTCCACCAAAATTAGATCATCTACCTATCTCTGCTGCAATATTTCACTTTTCTCTAAATTTCCACAGTACCAAAATATACTTTTTTGAGTTATATATTTTATATTTTATATCTTCAAACTTGTGATTTGCAATTGTAACTAAAATACCTGATAGATTATCACCAACTATGTATGTTACATCCATTCACAATGGTGTTAAGACCGTCTTTCTAAAAAAGATTATGAAAATATTTAACCACTTACTATTTCAAAGTGTTTCAGCAAATGGGTACAGGTTGAAAAACCACTTGTAATCCTAATTTAAGCCACAATAAGATAAATCCGTAGGACTCGCATAAAGAGTTCTTCCAGTACGCTATATGTTATGTAGGTATCTGTCTCTGCGCATTACACTTTGATTTGAGAAAACTAATCTTCTGCTATTTATACCCTTGCTATAAAACCAGTCGTGATTTACAGGAGACTAAAAACTTGAGATTAAAAGTTAAAAATCTTCAGTAAATCATTCTGTCATTAATAAATGAATAATATATCTGAACTGTCGCCATGAATGGTGAGGACAGGCTGCAGAAACGGCAACTCAAAACTTAATGTCAAATCATCATTACCATAATAAATATACCTGATTGCACAATATCAAATCTATCACTTTTTAAATAGAAAATAATTCTCAAAAATCCTACTTCCCAGTTGTGTATTGACAGTATAAAGGAAAATAATATCATCACCATATACAATGCCATAGGACAGTCTACACAATTTTTCTAATGGGTCCACAAAGAATGGGTCCACATTTTAAAAATGGGTCCAAATTATGTAATTTTATACATACAATAGGTCCTGATTTCTAATATTTAGCCTAAAATTGGTAAAATTTAGGAATATGGGTCCATATTTTATATTTTTGCATAAAATGGGTCCACAGTGTTTGAATTTACGCGTAAAGTGGGTCCACCCTGATATTGTCCTGCAATGTTTGGCTACGGCATTGACCATATATTATTGAATCTATCATTGATGTGTAAAACATACTAAAATGAATGAATTACAGTAATGCTATGTCTGATTTTCCTTTAAAAACAACCTTAAGTGTGTGTCTCAAACTAGGATAGGGACAGAACTTCATTTCCTTTGTGTCTTGTCTATTGATAGGTCTTTTTCTAGTTGGTTCCATATGGTACAATGATACAGTATACAGTACCTTGTTTGATATGGCTTCATGTAGCGAATAAGAGTTGTTTATTTATATGTGCCACAGAAATACTGCCACTGAATATGACCCTGAAAAAAAAAGACCTTGGAGCCCTATGATCCAACTTATAAGAACTGAAATTCGGAAAACCCATATCAATTTCATCTGCCTTTAAACCTTACATATTTATTAAAGTACTTACAATACCAGGTCAGTTTAAAGGGTACAGAAAAACCTATTGTCATAGAGTATCAACTTTTATTATGTTGTAATTAGATTAGTCTAGGTTTTTGGACTAGGCTTTCAGTCTAGTTTTGTTGAATGGAAAAGTATGCTAATTATCTCCCCGGTAACACTTCATTATCGGTTTTGTGTTGCTTTGTGTTTGCAGCGAGAGCTTTTCAATGCAAAAAACTTAAGAAAAAATTAGATTCTGGTGCTTACCTCCTCATTAAATGCTCTACAGTAGTTAAGTTGCTTCATCACGGAATTATTCTTCACATTTAGCCATGATGAGACGAACATACTAATAGGTTCGGTACTTCTCACTGATGACCCAATTGGGACATCACAGCGAGCGGAACTTATGTGAATTTCTTCATGTAACTTAACAGCGGTGTGAATAATAAATGGGAAAGTAATACACTTCTCTTCAATGTTGATGATTATGTTATCTAGCACCTCTTACACAAAATACCATATTTTACATTTTCACAAAAGCCAGTTAGAAAAAAAAAACTTCAGATGCACTGCAGTGAAATGAACATTATGGAAATGAAAGTCCTTACAGTATGTAATGTGAATGAATATATTTCTATGGAAATAAATGAGCAATTGGGAATAATTATATACATATTATAAAAATTAACTTCATAACGATTAAACGAATAAGGATTTAGCTATTGCCTCCTTAAGTTCTTGATAGGATAAACCGATGAGGCTTTATTTAATCTTATCTGACGATGTGAGTCTGAATTAAATCAAACATACTCGAATCAAGTAACCTCTTACAGGGAATTCCCAACACTCACTTTTACAAACGAATTCTATTTTAATTATGTTATATGGGTATTTAACAAAAATATTGTTACAATTTTACATTGCTGCAATGGAAATGAAACATACTTGTAAAACCTCAATTCTTTAACTTATTCTTCTTTTTAAAAGTACACAACCATATGGTACACATACAGTCCAACCTATGCATTAGGGGTATTACTACACCCCGCAGGGATATGCACAGCTAACTGGTACTTAAGCTCCTGACGGATAAGACAAACACCTACCCCACCCTTTGGCCATGAAACAGATATTTTCCTTTTTATTTGTTTTTATAAAAAGCAGCTATTTTTACCTTGTAGGCAAGGCAGTCAACATGTGAAGAACATATATGTAAGGGTGTTTTTCTACTGAATATCAAGATAATTGGATATATACATTGGTTGGTGTACCAAGATAAGTACTACAAATTATGCCATGGAATATCAATTCTTGGCCCGCTAGACAACATGAATTTGATTTCATGTACAAAAAAAAGAATCATTGTTTTTTTAATGGGCCCTATTTCTACTGCCCTAGGAAATCGTTTTTTGAAGGAACTGTTCCCAGAAACCATTGTTCTTGTCCTGTAATACACCCTAAAAATGGAAAATAGTAATGCGTACTATAAATACAGGAAGAAGGTTTTACCTTCCTGCTTTGAAGCTAGTCGAATATTAATTTGCTTGTTATACAGTAAGCATAATCGGTTCATAATCCGTGAATAATCGTCTTTGACAATCACAGTTGGCTACCTTAATCGCAGTCACCACAAAAGACAGTTAACACCTTTGAATCTCAGCCGCTTATTATCCAATCAATAACCACAAAAGTGTAAAACCAATATTTTGATTAAAATTCATTTGTGGGTTATACAGCGTGAAACTTCATTGACTAAAAAAGGGTTTCCGTGTTAAGTTTCGCCGACTTCCTTTATTCCCCTCAGGCTAAATTTAATGCACAAATTATTTTTTCAAACTAAATAATGATGTGCATTTCAAAACTTAAAAAAATATATATAATTGATTAATACACAAACAAAATCTAAATAAATTTAGTACCAATGGTAAATCCCTGCTGCTAAAATACTAGATATTTACAGTTGAAAGAATTATTTTCAAACAACTTCTTTAAATTATTTCATTCATTTGATTTAACCTAAAAAATGCCATCATACGACTCAGAGTACAGGGTATTGTGTAAAAATAACTTGTAGACATAGTACTATACACTTTAATTCCAACCCCTGAAGTAATTCAACTGTGTGGCTCACCTGCAAGTTTAACAAAAAAAAAATGATAAAGGTAAATGCATCTTTCTGCAGTGGTATAAAAAGGAGTCTTAAAATAGATGAGGGAGGTTGAGGAAAGAGACATTAGGTGGGAAAAAGTGACTGGGGGGTGTGTATGCTTTTTGGAGGTGTGCACCCCTCCACACCTACCGAGATACACTACTTCCATTCTGAGAGAAAAAATTCAGTTAAAACAATAATCATCATGATGGTAAGAAAGGTAAACATTCAAAATACATCTAAAATAAAACGACTCTGCACACAACATAGTTAATATAGGAAAAAGGCCCCAAATGAACTGTAACAAAATAACAGTGAGTTAAGAAGCTATCAAAGCTAAGCTTCTAAACGTATTGCTTACCACATTCGATCTTCTACTTCAAACACCAGGGAAGCAGTTGACAAAGTAACTAGCAGAATTAAAAAGAACATTATTTGTCTTTTAGCTTTTAATGGAGAACAATCTAAACACCCCACCGAACTACAAATCTGATTGGTCTGCTGTGATAAACAATCTGGGAGTCTCCAGGAATTAAAGGCTTAAGGTGTGGTATCATATACATCGTCTAACACCTACTTAATTATTATGGGATTAATAATAAATTAATGAATACTAAATAACAATTTTACTAATTTTTTTAATCCAACAATATCTCATGATTAATTGGAATTCATAATATACTTTAGACAGGTAAAATGTATTCATAAACGTTTTTTTTTTGCTTCTTTATATAATAACAGTCAGGATACATTTAGTTTTGAAGGTATTAATCCTCCTTTATCAGAGCTCCTATCCAGCAGTAAAATGAATTAAAACTATTATCTGCAAAACAATCATAGAGAACCCCACTAACCTTGTAATGCATAAAGAATTATTATGTTATTATATCTCTATGGTCGATATAAAAAAGCAAGACATTACTGGCGAGTAATGAGAAATTGTTTGAAAATACATTAGCAATACAATTTCACATTCATAGTAGATAATATTACCAAATTCTCCATACATCTGTCAAAATGTTTTATGTAGTAATCCCCACAAAAGCATCATTAAAAAACATTTTTGTGTAGTACATATTTCAGGAATTAAAGGATAATAATACTAATGCTGTTCATCTAGCTTTTATTCAACTCCTAAGTTAGCTCCTCCTTCTCCATTTCAAGGGGTCAAGTGATCAGGAAACTGTAGTTAATATCAACATTTTAAATTTAAAAAATAGCTCTTGGAAAGGATAATAAAATCAATGATTAAGTGTTCTACAAAAAAACACAAAGAATATCAATGACTGCGGTAGCTTTTAACAAATCGTTGATCACAAAAGATTCCGAAGACATGATTAAAAATAATTGCTAGCAAACATTGATTAAAAGATGTAGAGATGCAAGAAAATTAATAATACTGTAAAATCTAATTGGATGGTTCGTTGATAACAATACTATCTAAAAAAATATCAGAGGGTTGAAGATTTTCTGGGGTGTAATTCCTCTAGTTAATCAACTAAGACAGGAATGAACTGAAAATAAAGGATGGGCCGATATTAAGAAGATATGGAAATAACTTAAAATCACTGAAGCATAACCAATGCACAACATGTGCTGTTTGCCTGCTGAAGCACGGCTCCTGTTAAGTGTGGAAGACAGGAAAATGAAAAAGTTCATTCCAAAATAGTGATCAAATTGTTCTTTATTAACTTTTATTATAAAAATAATGTTAAGAGTTATTAATAAATACGATATATTTAGCTTAGATTTTCAAATATTTTTTAATGCTCAATAAAGAACCTATACAAAAAATTTGTTACTGTCATTCATTGGGTATAAAAGCCCATCCCCCTACTTTATGTTTAATTATACGTACTATCCTTTCCTTAAGCAAAAGCCCAGGCTATGCTTTCAGTGAGTACCTTAGCTGGCTTTTACAAATATCAGTACTTTAAATAAAGGCTTTGATTGAATTAGGCACAGTGCCGATAACTGCCTTTTGATTGAAATAAAGATTCCCCCGGGTAGAAGCCGACCCCCAAAATTAGCCTAATTGCGATTGAGGAGTGTGGGTTTAAGAATTATGATCATTATTATCCGCCAGATTTCTGTAGTGGCTTTTCCATTCAGATATTGTATTTGACTATAGATTTACTGTACAATGTTAAAACAATTTTAATAGTTCATTCTTACCGGCATTACTTGGAAAAGAGATTTTATGAATCTATATCTCTAATCTGATAAGCACAACAGTACATAATAATGCAGGCTTAATCCTTCATAGACAACAGAGAGATTCAATCAATATTTTAGGGTTTTTTCGATCCCAATTAACTACAGGATGTGATCATCTTGCATTGAATACTGTTCTTGCATTGAATACTGGAAATGGGTATTCCACTTCAGTTCAGTCCAACACCAATAAAGCG
Organism: Anneissia japonica; assembly: GCF_011630105.1. NCBI lineage: Eukaryota > Metazoa > Echinodermata > Crinoidea > Comatulida > Comatulidae > Anneissia > Anneissia japonica. Next base: position 274,817 of record NW_022698468.1, read on the forward strand.
TTTGTATGACTGACAGAGTTTAACATTGACAATGACAACAAATCATAGTCAAATAATATTGCTATTAGAGGGCTTTCATCAGGGCTTAAAGAACCGACACTCTTCCCACCTAATTAAATGGCTATTCAGTGTTATTGATGTAAATCAATTAATCAGTAATGTTATCTACTGCCCTCTATAATGTTACTATGTCCTGAGGACCAATGTGATCTAATTAGTTGGCCAGCTGGCTCAACATGATAGTGATGAAATCTAAACACACAGCTTTCGCTATTTCTTGATAATAATAGAAGGAAATCAGCGGGATATTTCAATAATAAAAGTCAATATTTTCCGGCAAGAGCCCCCGAAAAATATGATAGGAAACTCCTGCATATAAACACAGGCTTACTTTGCTACTAAAGAATTAAACAGTTTAACAACAAAAAAAACCAAAAGATCTTTGGTCATGTGAAAACAAAAACTTGATGATCATTACGGTAAATTACGGTACAAATCTGGGGCGGATCCAGAGATGTCCAAAAGGGGGGGGGGGGGGGGGGGGGGAGGGGGGGGGGGGGGAGTGGACTGATCAAGATAACACTACCATAGGGGGTCTGAGGGGAAGCCCCCACAAACTGTTTGTGTTCTAGACACCCGAAAATAACCTCTGAGGCTTTTGGCGATCATTTTTCTTTCTTTCCTTTTTTCTACCTGCCAAAATGGGGAGGGGGGCAGGCCGGGCCCTCCCCATATCTGCTCCTCCAATGATATCTAATGTTTCCATTCTATCAAATAAAATGTCATCATTATTTTCTACTCATTCCATATGGCTTAGGCATATTTGAAGAGAGTGTCAATTGGATGCCTAATTCTAACTCTGTTCCGCACACCTTACACATTTAACAAAAACACAAATGACAGATTTGTTGTAGTTAAAAAGATCGTAAATGAACCTAAAAGTCCATCAAAACACCAATGACCAACAATATTACATTGCATTTGAATCGCATCAATCAATGGTTGCAACCCAGGTTTAAAAAAATAAACCCCCACCCTGCTCAAAATAATTTGAGGGTGGTGGGGGAACTCTCAGGAAAAACCTTGGGCACAATTCACATGTAAACATAAAATAGCATTTCCCTGCTAATAACACCAAATAAAACTAAATTAAAACATACACACTGAACACAGCCCAAGTGTAGAATGACCACATTCCTCTAATTAATCTGCATACGACAATACCATGTATGCACCTGTCGCGCACTAAGTCATAGAGCTTCACCGTTGGACAATATTTTGTGCTATACGTTGTACCGCATGAAAATTCTAATGTCCTGCAATTTTTCCACTTGCAGTATATGAACAGATAGCACCTTACCTGTGTGAAAGGGAAGGGAGGAAAATCACAATTTTTGTTTGCATATACCATACATCACACATCCCACCTGATACTATTAATTACAACCATGACAAGGCCATAAAGGCACAGGAAAAAGACAGACACAGTAATGAATGTAACAGAGAAGGAGAATGAACTAATTAATTGATAAAGTTAATTAATTCAGATCAAGGAAAATATCACTACCTTTATCTTATGGAAGGCACAAGGCTATTGTACTTGTTTATACCTCCAAGACAGTCGGATGGATAAATTCTAACAAGAACTACAAAGATTACATATTCGCAACAGAACTTTCAGTATAGGTCAAATCAAGAGCATAGAGTTAACCTGTATTTAACACTAACCTGCATACATAAATCTTCATCAACTATTAACAGACAGGTTTCTTTCTCTTTCACTACATTTCAAAAGTTAATTGTGAATCTTAAAATAATAAACAATATATTGTTGTATACATCACTTATTTAGACAGATAATTAAAAGGCTCGCCTAACCTCAGTTCAATTTGAAATGTTATTATTTCAGTTATTTGGTTTATTGTGCTTTAGTACGATTGTTTATTTATGGTGTGAAAAAGGATCAAGCTAGGGAATCAGTCTGAGCATAGAGGTATAGTCTGAGTACAGCTGAGAAACTTTATATTTAACACTGGCACAGAGGGGACAATGCTGTAGCCAGCCAGCTATTGGGACAGTCGGGACAGTCCCACACAAATTTTCTAATGGGTCAACAAAGAATGGGTCCACACTTTTAATAATGGGTCCAAATTTCTGATATTTTTCCTGAAATGTGTAAAGGTTTTAGAAAATGGGTCCAGATTTGTCATATTTTTGTGTAAAATGGGTGCAACTTATAGAAAATTGGTCTACTTTATTTGAATTTACGCGCAAAGTGGGTCCACCATGATATTGTCCCGTATTGTTTAAAAATCCTGGCTACGGCATTGAGAGGAGATCAAGTATCCAGAAGAAACTAGCAAAATCCCAATAGTTCAGGCTTTTACATGAATTATAAATTTGAGCCATATATAGAAATTTTAAATTTTTACTGCCAGTTATGTCTAAACCATATTCGAAATATCTTATTAAAAGTCTATTATATTTATATGATAAATCTGCAAGATTTTCTACAATATTCACAATGTGCGGCCAGAAATCACTATAAAGTCTAATACAATTTTGATATGATATACAGTTACAAAGTGATCATCAGCAAATTCTACGACTCGTATCTAAGGTTTCATGTTAGTCATACCCTGGTCATATGAAACTTAAATGAAGAGCATTATTAGTAGAAAACAGTACATTGCAGTAATAGAAATAGAATAGAATCAAAATAAGCCTGCAGTAAGGTGAACTATATCATTCCAGGGGCGGATCCAGAGATGTCCAAAAGGGGGGGGGAGGGCCGAAATTTGGGCCGATCGAGACAACAATGCACTAGGGGGTCCGAAATTTTTGTGTTCTAGATGCCCGAAAATAACATTTGAGGCGTTCTGGGCTATCATTTTTTTCTTTTTCTTTCTTTTTTCTTTCTTTTTTCTTTTTTTACCTCCCAAAAGGGGGGGGGGCTGGGGCCGGGCCGCCCCCCCCCTAAATCTGCCCCTGCATTCCAATCCACTGCTGAATTTAAAATATTTCATATTCAAACTTTAATTTATTCCAACATCATCTATATATAGTACAATATCTCTAGCCAGCATGTGTATGAGCAATAATCAATAATTTAATAGTATTCTTAGGTGTATAAAAACAAAATTGATTTCGAAAAATTGAACGGTTTGTTAATGTCATGCTACAGTAATGCTATAATGTACTCCATAAAAATTATATGGGTCAGGTCAAAGGCCAATGAATTGGATGTCAGGTCACATTTCCCTTATGCAAGGACAATCTGGAATTCCTTATAAAGAACATCAACTCTCTACACCTGTGTTACACCTAACTATATTAAGTCAGGTGGGAAAAACTAAATAAATACCTTTATTTTTCACACGCATGCTTGTTTCCGAATTCAGGAGGGCATATCCCTAATGACTAAGTGAATTACAGAATAGTTATTATTTAAATGCAATCTTTATTTTTTACATTTATTAATATGTTTGATTCTCTATAAAATTATTTACCGGTATACAAAATAGTATTCAATTCAAATCTGGTTTATTCAAAATAAAATGGCATTGCAGAATAAACTGAATTGTGCCAAATTTACAATCAAAATACATAGATACTGTAAAAAAAAAAGTATATAAAAGTATTCATTAATGAAATCAAGTGAGTATTTATATGTGAACATGTAAAATAACATACAGTATAAAATACAACTGTTCAGGAACAAAAAAAAAGTCCCTTTAGCAACTTTAGAGATGTCCACTGATTTGGTTTGACCATAGGCATTTTCACTCAATTCATGGCCAGGAAATGTCCCCTTTGGGATGTCTCAAGGAGTGGTTCTACTGTCAGAACACAAAAGTAATTTTAAGTTAATATAGATCACACACCCAACCTGATACTATTAATTACCACCACGACAAGGCCACCGAGGTACAGGAAAAAGACAGATACAGTACATTAATGAATGTAACAGAGAAGGAGAATGAGCTAATTAAATGATAAAGTTAATTAATTTGGCTCAAGGAAATTATTCACTATCTTTAATATGGAAGGCACAAGGCTGAGTGATATTGTGCTTCCATTCTACAAGAAAGACAAAGGACACAAATTTAATCAGGAATCCATAGCTCCACGGTTTAATGACAACTAGAACATTTTTATGGATTAATATTTTCTTAATAACAACTTAAAGGTCATGACCCAGATTTCCCCTCTTGGTAGATAGGGAGTGAAATAATGAGATGTATTTTTAATAACCAGAAAATGTTACATCCCAGAGATGGAATGCAAATGAAGTTATTTTGATTTTCAGTTGTACATAAAGTAACAATCCAATAAATCAAATTAAACGTTTATTTTGACTTTATTCAATACAGTACACTGTAATAAAACTTACAATGACCTTGAAGGAAGTATGATAATAGAGAGCCTCTTAATACAGAATAAGATCCAAAAAAGTACATGAAGCCCTTTTACCCTTCACAACAACGGCCAACCCCCCCCCCCCACACACACAGTTATGTATGGGCTTACAGGTATGTCAGGTAAGTGGTGGCTCCGACAGAACGCCCAACAAGTCAGACAGGGTCTAAAAGAAGGGGGCCATTTAAGGATTTCAGTCATGGTCCGAGTCTGAATCCCTATTGAAGATCAAGGGGGATGATATTTTATAGTTTAAGAAGGTTAAAATTGATCACAATACGTAGGAATTGCAATCAACCTTTGAAAATAAATATTCTTTCTTCTAAAATTTTTGGATGTTGTTTTACATTTTGATAGTTAAAAGGTATATGCAGGAAGAGAAAATAAATTAACAAGTAACCTGCACATGCTAACGTTAGCTCATGGTACGATCAGAAATAATGGAAGTTAGTTATCCATCATCCAATTAACTTACGAAAAAGCACATCCACGGTATTAAGTAGCATATACACTGTAGGGCTAAATCACTGACCTACCTCAAACTATATGCAACTGTGATGAAGGAGGTTGTCACTCTTCTAGCTGTCTCTTATACACATCTAGATGTGTATAAGAGACAGGGCCTATGCAGCTTATTTAGTCTCTAGTATACGATGTTGCCTCAAG
>NW_022698468.1:279907-296609 GCF_011630105.1 Anneissia japonica
CAATACTAGCAACGGAAAATATCATGTCGGCCGTTTTTATGTGTGATAACAGAACCTAAATCGAGGTAAGGCTAGGCCTAGCCAGCAGCGTTGGATAGGCTAATGTTTTCGGCGCCTACGATATTTCCTCTCACGACCTATTGCAAAATCAACATGAAAAATTCATCCGCATTTATTTTTTGTGTGGAACACAAAAAATCAAATTTCAGTCTTATTTTACATTTTTTTCATTCTTAGGAATGTCTAAATTCAGTTAAACTAGCAATTCCGTATTATATTTATAAATCTTTATAACATTATACAAAAATTAGATTTTTCTTAAAAATTGAAATTTTGCCGGGAATGGGGCTTTAAGATATGTGCTGCATTGGTGATTGAGTAGGTAATATTACTATTTAGTATATTGCCATTCTATCAGATAATAATTCCCCATCCAACAACGAGAGAGTGTACAGTAATACAGACTGCTTTCAGCTAAATATACACGTGTAAATTACTGAGTCAAACAATTTTAGTTTTTCCATCCCTGTCCATGATAAATCAGCTCTTATCGGGTTGGGAAAGGCTGCCATAGAGGAAAATCTTCGGATAAGCTTCACACATTTAAAATTAAAATTTCATGACTGTAAACCTTCGCTGTCAGTCTATGGACTTTCTGTCAATCTAAAGCCAGACTGATTTGGAATATAAAAGTCACTAGGGATAAAACGGCGGATTTATCTAGTAACATACAAATTAGTCACCTTTAACATCAGAAGCCCTGTCCAAACTATCAAATTTTATTTGAGTAAAAACATGTGACATGCTTAAATATGGTCATGATGACATCACATCATGACCAAATATAGGCACATTATGTCTAAATATGGGCATACAGCAGTTTTTTTTGGTCACAGGAAATTTCATAATGTGGACACAGCTAAATATATTTTGCACTACATGCACACATACTGTACATGCATGTATGTATGCATGCATAATGCATGTTTACTGCATGCTGAAATGGTAAAGACGCTACTCTATACAACATTTTTTTCAGGTGTGTTTTATCCTCTCTGCCCTTGATGTATATAGAATACATATCAATCAATCAATCAATCAATAAGTCAATCAAAGGTAATTAAGTGCCAATATCTGCAGCAGACTACAATGTTCAGGGGCACAATGACTTAGGCCTTTCTCTCCAAGGTACACAAATACAAGCTTACTCAGGTTAACTGAAATCAAAGAACGTATCATCATTGGAACACGTATAGTAACGTACAAGACAAGACACATTATGTAAGAAAAATAATTAAAAATTAATAAAATAATAATACAACTATTCACATGTATGCATGTCAAACACATAGTGAGTGAAGGAGAAGATGTGATTCTTTAGCCTTTCCTTACCGAAGAGGTAGCCTGGAATTCCATAATATTGAGGCAATATTTCAATTGCAATTCAATCGTTTGCATTGTCATTGTATTACTTGAAGCATATCTTCATTCTGTGGTATTGCCTGGAATAACTAGGGCTTTACTTATTATTTTTAGCTTCAAACCTATGCATGTAATATGCACTGATAGCATTTATGCTTGATAGCATATGGTAATTATAAATTAAATTATTGTTCCTTTAAGCAGTTGGATTAAACCTCTTGCTCTAAAATCATATTTGCATTCAGTAATGTATACGGTATAAATGCAATATTTATTTCAATTTCATTCAATATAGTTTTCTGTACAGTGCTTTTAAGAATTCATGTACCAATTTAAGCAAATCATCACAAATTTGTATCCAAACGCAATTATGCAAATCTCGCGTATCAATGGTTTTTTTATTAGTAACTTGAACAAACTAGATTTACAGATTTCAATAAAATTTTGCGAATAATTTATTTTCAAGTGTTTGCAAGAGATCCTATAAATAGTAAATTTGCGTCACATAAATATGCTTAGCAATAACAAAGCCATTTTACGACACAACAGAACATGAATTTTATACTTTCCTAGATCCGCAGCTTACTGAATAAGTTGCCATTTTTTAATACATGACCTCCCAGTGCTAACCTATATCAAGGTAAATGTAAATGGCAATATACCCCTATTATAAGAATGGTTTGATCATATCCCTACTGTGGCATTTTTTCCTACTGTTGTTTTTTCCTGTTATTCTGATTTAAAAAAATTTATATTCTATGTAGTGAAACCATAATGTGATCTGTATTAAAAACTTAGTTCATGTAATATTGGATGCATCAGCTTTTTTTAATAAGATTTTTATGAATATTCAGATTCTGCAAATCTCTACCACCATGTTTTTCTCATCAACTACCTACTGCTACTGTATATGATTTTTATGGCATCTATTATGAACTAATGTTTCAAATTCAGACTACAATATCCTACTATATACTGTACACACATCAACTGTGGCACACAGCAAGCAGGCATACACGCCAAATCCAGACCTGGCCAAATCATCCAAAAATATTTAAATGCATAATACAAATTGTAGAGTATGACCTATAAAACCCCTCAATAATTAAACAAAAACATTTAAATTGCATTTTAAAAGGATGAAATTAGTTATCGATTTCCAACGAAACGCAGACTATATCCATTTATTTCTAATTCTCAATTCAAAGCTATTAACTTCAATATACAACATAAGAAACTCAAATATTGATTCTGAATGTACTCTACTGTAGCTCCACTACAATATCATTGTTTAAAAAACTACAGAAAAAAAAAAATCGTTTTTAAGGAACTTAATAAACTTTATTTTTATTAAGAAGCCTGATTATTAATATTTCAACCACTTTTCAAGTCAAAAAACCCTGTCTAGACTATCAAAATTTATTTGACAAATAACATGTGACATACTACAGTAAATATGGCCGCCACATCATGACCATATATAGACACATCATAACTATATATGGGCATACAACAGTTTTTTTGTCACAGAAAATTTGATAGAAGACAGCAGAGCTTTAGATTTATACATTCAATAGGAAGAAAACAACTGAAAGATGCAATAATTATAAAGCAATCATCTATAATGTAAAGTAAATCTTACAGGTCTATTGTGACCTCATAATGTGACCTAATTTTTTTTAACCCAAAACATGCAATAACTTTCCATTAGTGCATGGTTTGTTTCCAATCTTTTTGAATAATTCACATAAAGTTAAAGAAAAAAACTAATTGAAGCCACCATACTGACCTTCTAATCTCTGTAAAAAAAAACATGGAAAAGTTTCTGATGTTTTCTCATCTCACCAACCAGGCAGGAAAAGGAAAATTCTAGATAACAAGTCCATTTTAAGCATGTCTTCTTATCATTTGATTAATTTGAATCCATTTCCATAACGTACACAGGATGCATGAGATCTCGGGTGGATCCAACTCGCATAATCATTGGGTGTCCCTAGCGTCCCCAGCTAATACAGTCTGACAATCATCCAAAATGATACTAGTATAAATTTAAGTTTAGGAAGGTTTAAGTCTATAGTGAAAAACTATGTGTATCAAAGAAACACAGTTTTCATAAACAACTTTGTACATTGAGAATGACACTGAATAATAAAAGTAATCATTTGAATTACCTATAAATACTTGGTGTAACTATAAGTTTAAAAAAAAATCAAATTTTACATTCCTTAATGCTTGCATTATGGATATTTATCTGCTTTAATTAAATTAAAAATTATTTTTGTAAATTAACAGACTTAAGTAATAAAATTCCTATACATAGTCATAAGCAGACTATTTGAACTTTTTCTGAGTAATACTTTTATTTTACTGAAAGTTAACATACGCGTTTGATATTTAAATGGGTCATGGGTAATTATTAATATATCAATCTCTCTGGAAACTTATATTGATCAGTTAATGAGACTTGATGATTTAATACTGTGATGTTCTCCCTCCACTCAGAAGTTAGTCAAAATTTGTCACTATTAAGAGGGTACAGTTCCTGGTATTGAATGCCTAACATGTAGCATTGCTCCTCATGGTCATATATCTATTTATTTAGATAAAATGTCCAGTCCTGATGAGTGTGTTAAGAGTGAAACATGGGTACAACCTAACACCATTGGTGGTCCACCCTGACCTCCAGTCAGTTGATACCAGTTACAGAATACAAAAAGGATATATAAAATATAAAGTGCAAGTTAAGAAGTATCCAGTGACTGGGATAACAATGTGAAGCATGGTCTCATGACCTTGAATTGATGTTCAATAAAGATTGTTTATACACAAATAACAATGAGATTCACAGAAAAGATCAAAATAAACAAAATACTAACACAACAGGGGTGTGGTGTACAAACTGTTCAATTACAATTGGATAGAGCTACAAAAGCTATTTCAATCATGGTGGAATTACTCATTCCTCCATGTTCAATTGAATATACACAATTTCCAAATTTAATATTAAAGAAAAGGCAAACTTAGTATTAGTTTTAGTTTTTATTTGGAATCACTTTTATTACAGTGGGACACATTAAAAATAATGGGTGGTTTTTGTTCAGGGTGGTTTTTGTCCTAACTATTATTGGCTTTCCATATTATTAGCCATTCCTGCTTTAGCTCTATCCATTATTAAAACACTAATACGCATTTTAAATATCAAGCCTTATCAAGTATTTTTCTAAAAATTGATATACTTTGGCTGTGAATGTAGGTCTACCGGTATCTTTGAGGATTTTTTTTACATAAAGGATAAGGCCAATGTATATAAAATTCGATGGCTACACATCTACAGTATCCTAGACATTGGCAAAATATGACCCTAGAAGAAAACTAGAGCAGATAGATATATTTTCAGATTCTATACAATTATAATGACCTAGCTAAGGTATATTATTAAGAAAAAGTGACCGTTAAAAATGATTCACTAAAATTAATAACCAATTACTGCAATACTGGAATAAATTCATTTGCGATACTTTAAAATATAACAATCTTTACAAAATTCTTATCGAATCACTTACTACAAATAAAAGCACTTTGAAAAATTAATTTTACTGTATTTACACTCAAAAGGCTCTCAAAGAAATCCGCCTTCATTCCTTTCTTATGGATGACATCACACGGACACGCCATTACCATAATAGCTTGTGTTATGAAATTGGCAAAGGAAAAATGTGTCATCTTAATCTTTATCTTTTTTGTGTCCCTCCCTCCATTTTTTTTCTTTCACAAACCGAACACCTAGATAATCAATCCTTTTGAAATCCAAACATCCTGATAAGAAAATCCTTTAAAAATCCAAACATCCTTGTACTGTAATGTTTTAAGCAATGAAAGTCCACATTGTGTGCTACAATACATAGACCTACAGTAAATAATATGATTGTGTGTGCGTTCTTTGGGCGCATTGGAGAATTACACAGAAATTACTGTATATAATTCCGTACATTTCTTGCGAAGAATTACCTAGCGTGTGACTATGGAGGTATAAAATTGTATACCTCCATGGTGTGACCAATCATTTGAGCAAAGTTTAGGAATGAAACTATTCTGTAAAAGTAGTTGAGTGTCATCAATGGAAATTAGAACACTTAATATATCCCATCAAAAAATTACATTGTACACTTCATATCTTCCTTATTCAACCATGGTTCAACACACTTCATTTTTTGTTTTTTTAAATGCAAGTATATACATACTCCAAGTATTGAAATGCATGCCATCATGTTGGGATCCAAGTAGCTGTAATAGATATTATATAGATTTATACAATTTTTAATTTTTCACGACGGGTGTGATACCTGGGCAAGATATAACTTTCATTATTGGCAGCAAGGTATGCAAAAGACTTGCCTTACAGCACAACATTTTTCTACTGTAGTAATTGAATTTGTCAGAATCAGAAGAGATACCCAACCACAACTCTATGCCATTTTGCATTTATTGTAAAATGTATAAATTGTCTTCTCCAGGTATAAATATCTCCGAGATGAAAATCAGAAAATCTCCCGAGAGCGAGTCGTGTCAGTGTTCTTGAATTATTAGACTCGTAAAAATACCATGAGCTTAAAATGGGGATGAAATATGAGTTCATTAGAAGAGTATATGTATTTTTTTATGTTTCTCATTCTTTTCATGTCACGGACAAGATTTTAATACTGCATACTACGATTTACATTCAATAGAGAAATGATGCTTGTTGATTCCAACTGACAAACACAATCTAACATCAAAAATCCATGCATAAAATTATGATTTCAATCATGCATTTTTCTCCTATAAAACGAACTGTATCACTGTGTCTCAATGATGATATTTTATTTTTACCTAGCATTACTGTACACTTTTGTTTTTTATTATACAGTGTTCTTATAAAATGTGTTCTTATAAAAGAACCTCAATGGCATACTAATGATACAAATAACTGACTGTTTTTGGTATAAGCATGGACCTATTCTTATTAGGTCCATGTTATAAGGTTGTTTATTCTTGCACTAGTAGCAACATAAAGTTTGTTTAGCTTGGATTAAGTTAAGGCAGGCATTTCCAAATAATCAGGCCAGAGTAATAAACAATAGAAAGTTTTATGCATAGCTAAACTACTTTCCATGAGTATGGTTGCATTCCATCCAAAAACATATGTGGCAAAGACAAGCCAAACCAGTCACTCGTCGCAAAAATCGATTTCGAGTTAATAATACAGTGTTAGAGAGTAAAATAATAGCTATAAAATGGTAAAAAAATCATTCAAATCGGACATTTCCTTATGAAGTTACAAGCGTTTAATCACACAGCTGAAGAACAATATATGAGAAATCAGCCTTTAAAGTTTATGAATTTAGGCATTTCTCATGCAGAAACTATCTTTAAATCCTTAAAAAGTTTTGTTTTAACATTGAAAATGGGGAAAATAACAGCATAGAATGATGTATAGATATATAAAGGTTAGTTTAGTGCAATAAAATAATTTTTAAAAATTTGACATTCCAGCATGTTTTGGCCATTTTCTCTGTAACACAATTTGCGACGAGTGACTGGTTTGGCTTGTCTTTGCCACATATGCAGATTACTATTACAGCTACATACAATTCACATGCATATTGTTTATATGATGGATTTCAATTGTGTAATACAAACAATACAGTATGCATATATAAGGTATTTTATTTCATGGTCTACAGTACGCGCATATGAATATATTAATGCGTGGGTATTATTAAATGCATCTAATTTCCAAACTATTATTATTTTAACTTAATATAAGCAAGAAAATAAAATTTTATATTTTAAGTTTAGTAGATCGATATCTCTAAATTAGATTTAGGTTTCATTGCTTAATTGTAAATTTATCATTTTAATTTTAATCATGTATAATCTGCTAAGATGGAGTCTTGCTGTCTGCTATTTGTTAGCTTTTAATTTCCAAAATTAGCGTGGAGTAAATTTCTATCATTATGCAAGTTTATTTAGATACCAGCGGCCGCTTTGTACTGCTTATATCTTAATAATTAAAAAATAAACTTAATTGGGCCTACATTATATAACATTGTGTTAGTCTCATCTTAATTAAATGAATACGACAGTGACGTCAAATCCTCACCAATTTAATATACATTTTATTATGAAAATCTTACTTTAACTGATTATCACCCAGTAACTGTGTGTACAGCATACAAAGAATACAGTTGAATAGGAAATTATAAATACAATTTTCAATTGAATGCTACTGACGCATTTTAACTGAAATATAAATAAATGTAAACAACCAATTTCATTAGCTCAATTTAAATTAACTTTTGTTTTTCAATACTTTCATAAATGTAAAATATTAGTCTAAATTGTTAATCATGTTTATATCTACTAAGACAGATGGAGTCATGTAGTCTGCTATGTGTTTTATGTTAGTTTTTACTACTTGGGTGGAGTAAAATTGTATTGTTTACAGAAGCTTATTTTGTCGCCAGTGGTTTACTGTTTACATATATCTCAATAATTAATAAATTTTTAAAAAGTAGGCATATAAAAAGGTGAGAAGACACAGTCTGCAGGAAAAAATCAACCAATCAGAAGATATACAGATGAGGATTTTTATATTTTCAACACTGCTGACTGATGTTTTGTACTACTGACAGGCACTGGACCATAAACACGTTGTACTATTGCAAAATCGAGACAAAGACAAAGCAGGCTAGAAATTATTTATGAAATAATTGGCTGATGGGAATAAATGTTTAATAAAATATAGTACAAGTAACCTTTACCCTAATTGTCATTTGGTTTTACTGTTTTCATAGATATTAAAAAATAGTACATATTAATAATCAACTAGTGTAATTGGAGCAATCGATGTCTGACCTAGATATCACTAAAAATTGTCAATAATAAAAAAAAACTACTATTAATTCCCTTCGTCTACTGTCGAGCTATATATGAGGCGAATGAATTATATATTTATGAGTATAAATGGGTACCTACTGTAGTAGGATGATGTGGCATTGAACGTATTAGTCAGCGTTAAATTGTACACACACACGCATATGCACGCACACACACGACTAGGAATACTTCATAGGGATTGGGGGAGGCTGCACTTTGTGCTCTTTTGCTACTTATAGATCCAATAACCAGGGGTAATATAATAACATTGCCAGCATCTTGTATTCATTGCTAAAAGGCAAGGTAGAAATCGCTATATTACTATTATTCATATTATTATTATTTTTTATACCATTGTTTTTTCTCATTTTAGGCCACTATTTTTTCATTTATGGCATTGCATAATGAAATGAAAATATAAATCGATAAACTCCTGTCCAGACTATTAAAATTTTATTTACATACCTAAATATGGTCATGATGACATCACATCATGACCATATATAGGCACATCATGACTATATATGGGCATACAACATTTCTTTATCAAAGGAAATTTGATAGTCAATGGAAGATGCTAACTAAAGCTCTGTCGAGACTATCTATAGTTATCAAAATTTCTCTATAGTATTAATGCTATCTGGAGTTATAAAGGGACTTTACTTTATATTAAATTGAATAGTATTTAAACTAAGTTATATCCTTACGATTTTGTGCTATTCCACATTGTACAATAAGAATGATTCGTCCGACAAAGTAGATCATCTTGATGCTCTACGGTATACAACTTTTAATACTTAGTAACCAAATCTTAATGTTCTATAGTCAAGTTTTGATGACGGCTCATGAAACAGCATCTTTTTAAAGTAGGCCCATGAAATATTTCTCAATCTACTAAAAATCTGATGGATACTACTTGCATCGCTCAGTAGCAGTGTGAAAAAGTACATAGTCAAGAGTTTGTACAAAAGATTACTTACTTATTGTAAACGAAGAGTTGAGATGGATTTTATTTTACACGTGGGTATTACATGTACTTTATGAGCAGATGTATTGACGCCGGTATGTCCATCACAAAGACGTAACTTAATTGCGTTTTATCGTGAAAACTATAAATGTTACGAAATTTGCAATGTGCAACACATGGATCATGTGCTATTGAGTCAAAAGAAAATATATCAGTTTACCATTTTCAGTTCTAAATGTAGGCCTCCATACATGGTAATTTACATTTCCCCAGGGAACAGAGTAAGGTGCACTTTGTGCTGGTTTGCCATTGTACGTTATCCAGTGACCAAGGATAATAACGCTTGCGTCTGTGATCATTCTTGGAATTGGCGCCTTATAACTGTTTGAGTATTATTATTATTATTATTTTGATTTTGCAGCAAAAACTACCTGGTTTAAATTCAATAATAAAAAAATAGACAACAATGAAGAGTTCAATAATTATCTATTAGGTAAGGCCTAACATTAATTTTTAGTTCAACATTAGCATTTAAAAGTTAAATTACTGAGTCGGTGGTTTAAATACAAATTCAAAATTTAATAAAATCCATCAAATCTATGAAACATCACCCTCCTACAGTACGAGTGGCCTACAATAATGACAATTATTATTGCATGACTTGAAACTTGGCAAATCCACACTCACAAAGTTTTTTGCTCGCAAACGTTTCTGGTTTTACAGTTGTTTACTAAATATCAAACATTAAATTAACATCAAAGATGCACCTCACAACAGAAACACACAAAGCCATGCATTTCCCTTTACTAAGCATCACTAGTTGTTATCTATTTATATTCTGTACCAACTACAGGTCATGTGACCCTGGTTGCTAATATAGGAGGTGACAATAGATACAAGGAATGAGGAGGAGTTGCTGTACTATGAGGACTTGTCCTCGGTTTGAGCACCTCTCAATTTTCATGACTGCTGCATATTTATGCAAATGTTCAACATACCACCTTTCCTAAGTGAACGTAAGTACACAACCTATTTTCAAGATACATATCCAAGAAACTGCCTCATCAATCTAAGAAATTTAATGTGCTGAAGTGAGAAACTGATGCAGTATTTTGAAAATGAATTATTCTATTTTCACTGAAATAAATTCAACTGCTTAAAATCATATGCAATCCCAATTCACTGCCTTATTAATTTATATTCAAAATTAAACATGCGGATTGTAGATACATAGTCACTCTGTCAAACATCCTGTTTGGAGTTTTCTAACATTAGATATAAGAAAAATAAACTTACATAATCTTAATATAATTTTATATGTGCAAATAAAATCTATCTGAAACTAAACCTATGTACAATAGCACAAATCATTTTATGAAATCAAGACTAAATAACCTAACCTAGTTATGAATTGGTTGCATACTGTACAATGCAAAAATGAATTGAAGTTATGATCTAGATCAATATCTTTTTTAATATCTTGTCTTGGGTCAGTTACTGAAGCAATAATGCAGGTATATTTAAAACAAGTTATGCTATACCACTTCTACATTGATATCTATTTTAATCTTATACAGAACATAGCAAGATCTTAAATAAATATAAGTCTATTTTTATTGCATTTCAATAAAGAATATCAGTAATGTGTAGTGTAGTGTAGTTAGATTTATATAGGCTTAATATACTGAGGTCTCAAAACGCTTGAGGTGTTGACTAGCTTGAGTAAGCTGCTTCTCCCCTAAGGGTCTCTACTTGTCTGAGCTACCTGGTAAACTGGTATCAGCTACACTTATACCCATTTCACACTGATGCTATTTTGCAAATATTAACAACTTGTAACAAGTTGTAACCAGGTTTGGATGAGTATGAAAGCAAATCCTTGTAAAACTTTCCGAGATTTCACAGGGGTCCCTGAGTTATCTCGGAACAAAAACAGACCATCGCGAGGCCTGTTTTTTCCGCCAAATTTTCCGAGTTGTTGTTGTGCATGCGTCATGTCCATATTTTAACCTTTCGCGGGCTGTATTTTTTTTTTTTTTAGTTCGAACGAATGGCGGCAGCGATGGAAAACGTATCAACAACGCCGACAGAGAATCATTATGATGCTTGTCACACTGATTGCCTCTCTAACAACAATGGTGAGCTACCGGCCGGCGGCCCGACTGCGCCTAGCTTAGGCCTATCTTTCTCGCCAGCTCGACTACAGCAAGCGAGCTAGGAGTTGAATTCGTTTTACTCTCCGAAGGCTAAGGACCATGGAATAATTATAATCTTGTTAATTTGGTACCAGGCCTAGTTTAGTAGTTGATATGTAATTCGGACAACCTACAACTAGCCTAGGAGGCCTACTACTAGTAGTACTACTCTAGGCCTAGGTTTAGTCATTATTCTTCCAAGTTTTCCCGAGATTTCTCATGGTTTGAAAGTGCACCAAAAATCTCGGAATATCAAACTTGTTACAACTTGTTAATAATTGTTAAAAGTTGTAATATTTTCTGCTAGTGTGAAATGGTATTACTGTATCTGTCCACAACATGATGGGTATCTGTCCACAACATGATGGGTATCAATCTTGTTAGAACTTCAAGACAACTTTTACTCGACTGACATAAACATGCCATAAGAAATGGCCCTGGGCCTGCAGCTGCTAGGCTTCAATGGTGAGGGTCTGAGCACCAAGCACAACTTGTTTAAAACATACCGTAAGCTTTTAATAATCTATATGGTACATTGACAAGATTCAAATTGCTTATATATAGGAAACAGTACAGTACAAACTACAAAATGAAATTAAGGATGCTAGGGCTGCAATAAGTTCACAATCAAAACCCAGAACACAAGCACTTGGAAGGAAGTCATCAAAGAGATTGTGGTTGTCTCTCATTTACTTAAAGAACATTTGCTATCATAAATCATATAGGGTTGGGTAAACTTTATCTATCTATGATTAGGCACGCATTGTTCAGGAAACTTAACAATTTCTTATTGAGCATCACCAGTACAAGATCTATTATCCAACTAAACAGACTTTAAAATCTACTTCCTTGAAGTTAAATGACCGTATAGTACTTTGCAATTACTGTAAATAAACTAAAATTTTCCAAAATAAATAGCTACTGCATTCTTCGAAATTATAGAAAGTTCAACATTGCAACACCTTACCGTAAATGCTTGAATAAGTGCCGCGTTTATTCGAGAGCGGCGCTTATAAAAAAAAAAAATTGGCGAGGCGCTTTCAATGCTCGTTCTTATGTTACCTATTATCACGTATTCCCATAGTTCAGTAGGCCCATCATAGGTTAAGTATCATCGTAAACAAACGTTTATAAAGAAATGCTTGTGTCTTCATGGTGTGATATAACTCATTTTAACACTGTACACATTGTATTTAAAACTCTGTTTCATTACATACAAGAATATTATATACTCTCGCTTAAGCGCCGTGGCGCTTATTCAAGAGCGGTACTTAACAAAAAAATCAAGTTCAGTACGGCACTTATTCGATAGCAGAGCGTATTCATGAGCGGTGCTTATTCAAGCATTTACGGTAAAACAAATTCTATTTCTCATTACGAACCCAATAATGTTACAAATATTTTAAAAAATGTTTGATTCATCTTTAGGGAAATTGATAAAATAAATCTTAAACTAAAATTTTGTGGTACATCGGTTTAAAATATTTTTATTTATTAAATTTTAATGCATTTTCAAATCAAAACAAAAGTGGCGACTCTCTAAATCAAGAAATTTAATGATAGAGGTAATCACTGAGACAACATTGTGAAATGTTAAGCAGGGTTGTGGTTTGCACACATCCTAATCCTCACTAATATTACTACTCTACTACTATTGACAAATGAAAAAATATACACTGAAACTTGTTTGAATATTTTCTTCAGAACATCTTACTAGTATTCCCTATTTTTTGCCACTGTCTTCTTCAGTGAATGATGAGTGGCCTCTCATTTTTAAAACGGAAAACAAATCACCAAAATAAAACAATTCAAAAAATTAGAAATCCGAAATGAAACAAACATTGTGCACAAATGCAACACAGCACTGTAAACAATCTTGGAAACAAAACAGCAACAAAATTTAAAAACAAAAACTCACTTTCTGAATGAAATTACTGTTAAATATCCTTGTTGAATGAAGCACGATTCCACTTGATTGTGCAAGTCTTTGGTGTAAAATCCAACAAACAAAAAATAATCCAAAAAGTTCAGCCCTGCAAAGAGGAACCTTATTGATTGATGAGTTTATTTAGTCCTTTGATAAATAACAACACTTCAATATTATATCTCCTAGAAAGAAACGCCAGGAGAAAAAGCGTCCAAAATTAACTGCAAGAAATCAAGCACTGCCTCGTACAATAATACAGCAAGCAAGACCAATGCAATGAATGCTGGATTAATACAGGGTATGAGGATATCTGCGGATGTCTACTTTAGCCTCAAGGTTGTCAAAGCAGGCATGGAAAGCTAGGCCCTCCCATTCACTGTTCATAGGTAATTCACTATGACATCATCAGCTGAAGCAACCAATCGGAAGCCAGTAGTCACTGCTTAACAAAGCAATCTGACACTGTCATCCTTCTGAAGCTGTGGAATTCTACAAGTTGAGATGATTATTTTTCAAATGAAGAAAGGCTACTGAAACAATTTTCCACAGCACTTTGTCACTCTACAAATTTTTAAACACCCAACATTCCTTAGGATTTTATATCTAGGTTTTATAATTACTATAAGCTTTATTTTCCTGAGGTGTTTTCCCTTGTAATTTATACAGAAAAATTAATTCTTTTTTCACATTTTGTAATCTCTATACAAAACTGGAGTAAATACAGTATAGGCCTACTATTTTTAAACATACTATTGTAAACTTTCAATATTTGTATTAGATTTTGATTTCTATGTTTTACTTAAAATGTTAACTTTTGTCTGTTATGGGAATGTAATTAGTAAAAATATGGAAGAACAGTTAAATATTCAATTCCAACATTAATTGGTCATTTAAATCCATGGTGAAATTATGTATTTTCAAAGACACATGATACGATATGAGATACGATTATTTTTTGCTAATTTATAAACTTTTACTTCAAAATAACATTTTCCAATTAGTCTTTTAGTTTACTTTATTTAACAGCAATTAAAAACAATCTACAAGATAAAGTTCAGGGAATACTGTAGATTGTATAATGTGGATAAACTGTATTTAAGTATTTACCAAAATTCTAAACCAGAAAACACCTAAAATAGTACGTACTGAAAACAAACACCCTGAGAAAATTTTCTTTCTTTAATTACCACTGTGGGGATCTTGCTGATAAATATAGATTTTATTGCTATATAAAAAAATACAAAAGAAAAAAAATCAATTCATATTATATTCAAATTTTTATCAATCTTGCAAATCTGTTGTTTGACACAATCAGGGCAAGCTTTGTCGAGTTCCTCACGAACATCTACCAAGCATCTTCCGCCTAAAGATGCGGAAGATATCTGTCGCGGAAAGAACAGGGCCGTTTCACCACAAAAATCACGTCCATCGCTTGAAGATCTGTCTCAGCGGTGCCACACACCATGCCCAATTGGTTGATCGAGGAGTAAACACGGCTTCAATTGGAGCTGGCTATCCCTCCTGGGCTAGAACCCAGCATAGTTCGGGCTCAAATAACTTCATTACACATTCAGTAATTCTTTTGAGTTTTCCACATTGGAGAATAGCTATTTAATGTACAGCCCGTCACACTGGACCTACAACTGTTCAATTTGTCTCAAGGTGACGTGATGGATTCTAGAAATTAACCTTAAGTTCACTCTGCTGGTAAAAAGAAGATTCTTAAATGTATTCTATGTCGAAAACAATCACTGAAAAAAATAAATAACTTTTGATCGGTTGTCTGCACTACAATTTATAATTTTTACCTTTTAATTTGTAGTGACTTTTTAAATTTTAGCAATTATATATAAATATAACGTTTTCAGTTAATTATATTTGACTGAGCACTACTGTATGATATTGATATAAAAAAAATAGATGACATTACAAATTGAAATATTTACAAATATGTTTTGGATTTGAGTATTTATTTGCAAGTCTTTTCTTTAACATTTAAACAAATCAATTAGGCCTATAGTATGCGATCATGTTATGATGCAAGTTTTGTAAAAGTAAAACCACCAGAATTTAATTGTTAATATTAACGCAAAGATGTTTCTCAGAATACAGACAGTATGTAACCATTGTTTGGCTGTTTTTTACATCCTGTTTACAAATCTACAGAACTTAAGGTGCAAACACATAATTGTTATAAAGTTTTAAAGATAAGCTTTATAAGTAACAGCTATCACATCACAGACAATTTCTATAAATTATCATTAAAATAACCCTCCCGGTTTAATCCCTTTTTTTCAATTAAAATTCCATGATATAAGCCACAAACTTTTCTTTCTTACTTTAAAACCTCTGTAAAATCTCTACAAGGCAACTCTTTTGTCAAGACAATAAAATTGTCAATAGCAACCTACAAAATTGGAAGTTATTTATCTAGGTTTTTTAACAAAGTAAGTTGACTATTTGACAATTTGCCAAGACAAATATACATATTTTTCAAAAAATAAAAACAAACATAATCTGTTTAGGGCCCTAAGTATTTCCTGAATTTTCTGCCAATATTTTGTGTGGCGCTGAGCGAGACTCTACCATATCTCTAATTTACAATACATAATTATGATACCCATAGTGGCACCGTCTAAATGAGGAAAGTAATCGTAGTTGGCTGCTATTTGTGTTAAATTGTGACGGTGGTTCCTGGTACAGCCAAAATCAAGGACCTCCGGAACCAAAATTAAAAGACTATACAACAAACACTAAAAACAATACATGGTACACACACACAAAAAAATTACATGAAAAGAAAACAATTTGGGCATGTATAAATTTTCCTAACATTTTCTCATATGCTGAAGTTTTTAAAGATTTGTTTTTCAGAGAATCCATGCCCAAAGGTGTTCGGCTCTGACAAACCCTCCATTTGTTGCAATTTATAATTTTCCACAAGCTCCCAAAATGTTAGAAAATCAGAAATTTTAACATTTTAAGGTTTTTTGAAAAGAAGATATATTGAAGAACATTTCTGCAAAATATGAATCATTTAATCTAACTAATTGATTTTTGGAAACTTTGGAAGCTGTTTTCTCAAAACCTACATGGCTGATATCCAATGAATTAAATTCATAACTTCACTAATACTCAACCAATTTCCATCAAATAAACACTGTAATAATCTTGTTGCTATGGTGGTTATTGTAATTGCAACTACTATAACAACAATAACAACAACAATAATCGTAATAATTATAATAATGATAATAATAATAATAATAATAA
>NW_022698468.1:296704-306228 GCF_011630105.1 Anneissia japonica
CTTCAGAGTTGCACAGTGATTTCACCTGTTATGGTTACTTCCTGGGTAATAAGTATTTGGTTATTAGATGGGGAGACAATTGTTAAATTTTGGACCTTTGGGCTTTCAAAAAGTATGCGAAAGGGAAGGGGATAGCTAGTTCTTTCTTGGCAATCTCACCGATGGCTATACAAAATCCCACGGTCGTTGTATGAAAGAGGTACTTAATGTGACCCACATAACTGCAAATCATCATCATCAATAATGCCTCTTGTCTTGCGATATGATGCTTTTCACTATTTCGTACCAAAACTACAAATGATTTTACTGTATTAATAATCAAAATTAATTTTCAAGTCTGACCAGATTTTGAATTGTTGAAGGAAAGGCAAAATGGTCCCTTTACTAACACTTACATTTGATGACTTTTCAGTAGTAAATTTTGGTTGAATCACAGAATATAGCATTGATAGCATCAAAACAGGACAGATTCTTGATTTTAACAGGCTATAATAACAAAGCCATTCATTAAACCAATTAATTCGTCTATTAAAATATCAAAAACATGGGAACCAAAACGTTCTGTCTGCATTAGTTACTATTCAGTCCCCTGTCTGGAATATGTTGGTGTCCTACATAGTGGGTTTCGGTATTTTTTAGTACCATATAGTTGAGATTTCATTATTTCTCTACTATTAGTTTCCTTTAATACCATGTAGGCACTAAACAAGTCCTACACATTTGCAAAATAGATAAAGTGGGAGCAGATTTACAAAAAAGAGACAAAACAAAAATGAAAAAAAAAAAAAAAAAGCGTAGGCCTATAGAATGTTCAGAAATGAGTCATAAATGTGTGACTGAACAAAACTCAAATGCAAAATCTGGTAAAATAGGCCTACAGACCCTAGAGATTGATTGACTGATTGATTGATTGATTGATTTAAGTATCAAAGAAACTAGTCATACCTCTAGTCATCAATATACCTACTGTCATTTATATTCCAGGTTAATCTTTCATAAAAAATGTTGCATACCATGTGTAGAATTACAGATCCATAGTATTTTAAGTCCTGTCCTAACTATCAAATTTTGTTTGACAAAAAAAAACATATGACATGCCTAAATATGGTCTGATGACATCACATCATGACCATATATAGGCATATCATGACTATATATGGGAATATACCAGTTTTTTTGTCAAAAGACAATGCGATAAATCTGGAAAGAACAATGTTTGCCAGCTCAGTTAATCCTTTCATTATGATCTCCTTTAGACAGATCAACAAAGAAGTAACTGTTAGATAACACTGTAGTTATGAAATTTTGTTTATTCCACAAAGAAGTTATTGTCACACAGGTACCATCATTATCATTGTACCTGATTTGAATTGTTGATTAGTCACAAAGAATTAATTGTTGGATAGGCACATCAATATAATTGTAGCAAAGAAAAATATTGTTCATCCATCAAAAAAGAAAAAAGTTTGAAAAGGATAATGGTCCTACACTGAAACTTTCTCAAAACAGTTGAATGGTTGTTGAAACAGTGAAAATTCTGTCTCTTCGATTGGAGGTTCGAATCCCTGTGTATTTTGCTTGTGTTATTGAGGAAAGCACTTTACCATTAGCTTCTCTTTTGCACCAAAGTCAATTCAAATAAAAATTTATTTTCTTCATAGACAAAAAAAGTACAATGTGAACAATTTAATGGATGAAAATTGATAATAATTGAGGAGGGCATAGTCAAAAAGGCATTTGCTTGTGTGCTGCAAGCAAAGTATATATGGGTACAGGACATTCAATGCTGTAGCCAAGATTTTCAAACCGTGCAAGACAATATCATGATGGACCCACTTTACAGAACTTCTTAAAAGTTTACCCATTTTAGGCTAAATATGAGAAATAATGGACCCATTTTTCAAGAAGTGGACTGATTTTATGCATGAAATTGCATAATTTTGACCCATTTTCCAATATGTGGACCCATTCATTGTGGACCCATTATAAAAATTGTGTAGGACTGTCCCAACTGTTAGCTGGCCACGACACTGATGGCATAAGTGGTGCTAACTTCTGACAATTTCTGACAGAGGTCAGTGATGTCCAGATGAAACAATTGTGAGGTCCAGGGCCGAAGCCCTTGTGATGCCCAGGGCCAAAACCCTTGTGAGGTCCAAGGCCAAAGCCCTTGTGTGATCCAGGATGCTACGCCCCTTGTTGCCTAGAGAAAATGGCAAAAAATTGGCCTAATAATTAAATAATACTAGCGGATTAGACATGCTCTTTAACAGTTCAAGTAAAGCATCTTAGATCATCAACCAAACTAGAGCACAGCCATGTAACTACAGTATAAAATACAACATTTAAAAAACATTAAAGAGGCAGAAAATAGGCCTACTTTAAACAAGCATGTGTTACAAAAATTCTAATCGCACTAAAGTTTAAAAAAAAATAAAAATTGGAGCTTTAGTTATATAATCGGTGCCAAGCGCAGTTTTTAAGGGCATTTTATAGTGCCAAGTCACCTTGAAATTAATACTTTAGCTATAATAACTAAAAGAGAGGTGTTACAATATCCTGAATTGATAATTAATATGGCATTAATCATCTCTGACATAAAAGACATAACATCCTGGTAATCAGCACTAAGATTGAACTACTGAGCAGTGTTTGTCAAAAAGGTCTTTATGAGAGTTGTTAATTTGCATACTGGTAATGTTGCCCATACATGAAAACATGAAGAAGCAGAGTGGTGCTATAGTTTGGTTTTTAGGATGCTTGCCTCCCAATTCCAGAGTTACTGGTTTCAAATCCTATGACAACACAATTGTGTTTTCTTTAAGTTTCATAAATTCCATCCTGTATGCATGAATGTTGAGTCATGTGTTTTCTGTTTAATGAGGAAGATGTTTATTAATACACTATGTTCGGAAAAGCCTAATTATGTAGTTTTTTTTCTATGGTTCTAAAAAACAGTTATTAAAAAAAAAATTATATTTTGTAAACTGACACTATTGGAATAACAATATATATAGTATACTATATTTATTATATGGATAATATTAGTACATGGCAGAAAAATTGGATAACAATGAATGGCCATTTGCATAACAATAAGTATAATTTATGCAATAATCATTAACGCTGATCCAATTAAAACCTTGCCCTCAATTCGGAGTTGTTTAAAAGCCTTAAAAATTCCAATACAGCAATATAAATTGGTATACGATATAAAGAACATCTGAAGAAAGTCTCATTTGAAAACAAGAATATTAAAAAAAAAATAGAAATGCACATAATAATATCATACAATATTCATCTGTCCAAAAGCATTTTGATATAAATTTTTGAGGTTGAATCCTGAAATCTTAGCAAGGCAAACATAACAGCTCCACTCTTATATTACTGAACTACTCAACTCATTAGTGGTTTATTGTTTGTTAAAAAATAATCATAAAAAAGGTAAGATTTCTCTTGAGTGAAGGAACATAAGGCTTTCATTAAGTGTTAACTCTTTTTTTGAACTAATTGATAGTTTGGTGGTTATCAATGTTGGTTGTTCGTTACCTCCAAAACTAACCATAAACAAGATAAAAAGTTTTTTTTCAATCTGAGGGAACAGAAGGCTTTCATCAAGTCATGGCGGAATTAATAGGTGGTTGGGTAAGTTATCAAGCAGTGGTTGTTTGCTAACTCCAAAACTATGCAAAAACTAAACAAAAGGATAGTAATTTTCTTCCGAGAACTAAACAGATGATTGAAATGATGCCTAGGAGCTATAATTGCGATACGAAAGGTCCAAACATGCTAGTCAAACTGCGATTTTTATTGCTAGTTGACTTACCTGACTTGGTAGGGAATTGGGTGATGACAGATGCTAGGCCCAACTTGATGGTGACTCAGCTATGATGACATGTTCCTATGTTGCAATTCCTACCAGTGGTTCTGGCCAGACCTCTGGGAGAAAACAAACAGAAATGATTTTGGGGGTTGTTTTCTGTGAAGGTATGTAGGTGAAGACTATTAAAATGCGTTTTGTCTTGAGGTGTTAAAAGGCATGATATCAAATGTTTGCCAGATCGTTGAAATGGGTGGTCTAAATACTATCTATGTATAATTGTATTTAACAAGATCAAACTGGAATATTGAAAAATAAATAGAACAAGAGAGTAAATAAATACTGCAGTATTGTGAAGATATAGAAGAAACAGAGACATAGTCGCTGAGGCAGAATACTAAGCTAGCTTTTGTTCTGCAGTAGACCGTCGTTAGCTGACATACTGATGGTGATGATGATGATGATGATGATCATCATCATCATGGTAGTGGTGATGATAGTGATAATGATGGTAATGATGAAGATAAAGATGATGATGAAGGAGATGATGGTGATGATTCTTCTTACTCTTCATTCCAAGATTTTCTTTCTTGGTTTTTCAATTTTTAAAAAATTTTTCCGTATGTTCTTTCATTCATTCATTCATTCATTCATTCATTCATTCATTCATTCATTCATTCATTCATTCATAAAGGTATTTTATTCAAAAATAATTGTAATTGCAGTATTAAAAACTGAATTGTAACACTTTTACAGATTCTAAAAAAGAGACATTATAAAATACAAGAGAAAAACTTGGAACAGACATTAAAACCATCAGGCACTTAAAATTTTAAAAATATTTTAAAAATCTATACACTACAACAAATACATAAACTGATGAGACATGCAAAATGGTGTATAAAACACAAACAAGCTACATTATTAATTACGATACATTACCTAAAATTAATTAAAAAGGAGATAAAATCTTTAAAAATATTTTTTGGCCTTTCTCTCATTCCAAAGTCTGGTCATATATTGCAATGGGCTATTAAAATATCTTTTGGTCCTATGACTACAGAGAGACAGTTGATTGGCATTTCTAAGTTATATATCTAAGTATATATTTTTTTTTCATTTTTTATTGAATTTACTGATTTTTTTTCCACTTTAGACTAGACATTTAATAAATATCTGCTTGATTGTCATTGCTATTTTATTGTTATGAGGGCCTCAATGGTCAGCACTGCTGGAAGAACCATCCTCGAGAATAAAAGTTCAATTAAACGATGATGATTATGATAATATGATGCTAATGACGTTGATGGTGATGTTGATGATGGTGGTCAGGACTGAGAAAATAAATTTTTGTTCTTCTGACTATGAACATTTACTTAAAAAAAAAATACATCCAGCACCAAATTTTATCTGTGCACTATATTGTACTGTATTTCTTGCTCAAAAGTAGTTTTCTGAAGCAAAAAAAAAAAAATCGGCTGCAAGCGAGTTTTTTAAACGATCAACATGAAAATGTGCTAATGTCCTCCTAAAACCACTTTAGGATCTAAAAAATAGCATTTTAAGGTAGCGTAACGTACTGAGTATTATATTGCTCAACAGTGGTTTTCTGAAGAAAAAAAAAATGGGTGGTAGTGAGTTTTTGAAATGATCAGCATGAAAATGTGCTAATGAGCTCCTAAAACCACTTAAGGATCTAAAAAAATAGTATTTTAAGGTAGCGTAACATACTCAGGCATTTATGAAGGTCATGACCCTGGTTGATCAGCGAAAATGTATATAGTGCGGCTTCAAAAGAAAAATGAAAAAAAAAATGTTTTTCTTAAAGACGTGCTATTAACCTAGATGTACTGTAATTTGAAGATCCGTTGGTTGGTAATTTTATTTTGTTTTATTTATATATCTACTTTGTGATTTAAGCCTAATTATGATATTTTTGTTCCGGTGATCAATTGGGCAGTATACCACGATAAGTGACCCCTTAACCACCATCACCTTCACCATCATTTCAGATGTGCAAAACCCCTACAAAAAATAGGCCTCATTGTATAATAATAGCTACCTATAAATAATGTTGAAGCACGGATCCCATAGAGCTTCACATCAGTACATATGACCGTAATGTCCTATTTATTTTTTTTATCACACTATTGCTGAACGATAAGGATTTATTAAACCTTTATATATTATATATGACCTTCGCTAACAACACAGTCCAGGAAGTCAGCTCAACATATCATTTTTGAATTATCTTATTCAAGTCTCAATTATATACTTTATGTAATACTGCACAATGCAAAATAATAGTTGGACAAACTGGAGCTGGATTTAGTAATTATGTTCAACTAAAAATAATAGACACACAAGAGAGAGTTCTCCACAGAAAAAAGCCGTATCACCGAAATGCATGGTGGGAATACAAACAATGGGGTGCCGTGTACAGCTGGATCTAAAAAACTTATGCCAAACTTAAGTCATGGTGAACACATAACCTTCTTTGGGAGCCCGTTTGGTGGAGGTAGAAATCGTTGCATCCATAAGATACAAACAAGTAGGCAAAAATAAATCGAAAGAATAAAATCACGAACACGAAAGCGCAGAATCGTATGACCGGATTCTGACTAGTGATAAAGTTTCCATCATTAGCGGAAAGAGAACGGCGCCCTGTACAGTGAGTCTGAATGAGGTCTGGATAAACTTGTATAAATTGCCAGTATCGGAAACAGTAGGGTGCTGCATACGTCTGGATTTTTTTATTATTGCTATATAGTGCCGCCGCATGGACGGGGTAAAATTGCTCTCCGTGTACCCACAATACCTTTCAAACGGATGTTCCACTATATTGGGATGCTGCTCTATCTTCTGCTATTTATTATCTTTGCTTTACTTCAACCCTTTCTCAATGAACTATTCTTCTCTTCTATATAGGACACATCAATTTAAAGCCGCAATGAGTAAGAGATATATAAATATGATAAACTGGACAATAAAACAATGTACAACCCCTCTCATCAACTATTACTCTAAATGTCCCCTTCCCCATTAACCATTCCTCTATGGAACACATCAAGGAAAAGCTGCAATGAGTTAAGAGATATATAAATATGATAAACTGAACAATAGTACCATGTATGGTACAACCCCTCTCATCAACTATTACTCTACATGGCACCTTCCCCATTAAATATTCCTCTATGAAACACATCAAGAGATATATAAATATGACAAACTGGGGCTGGAGGTAGTACCATGTAGAATCTCCATCCCATCAACTATTTCTCTACATAGCAAAACATTAATATAAAGTCGGAATGAGTTGAGAGATATAAAAATATGATACTGAAAATTATATAGTAATTAATTATTTATTAGCTACAGCAAGCATGACAAGACATATATAAATCAATCAGTCATGACAGATATAACATGTAAATCCATAAAAAAAAAGTGCTTCAACATCAATGTTTTTAGTTTTCTCTTGAAGATGTCTAGAGATCCTTTGAATATAGGAAATTGCTTTTTCCTAATATGTTAGCCTTATCCATTGTTGAATTGAAATAAAAAAATAAAATTTAATTTAATTTTTTAAAGAAATATGGTATGTTACTGGTACTGTTGTAGTAGCCGTCATCTTCGGAAGACACATGGCTGTGATGGACAGAATTTATTGACAATCATAGCTGGTGTTTCTTTTATTTTTATGTCGCTGATTGCCATGTATTATTGATACAGAATTTTCTAAAAAAAACCTGTTAATCCTAGGTAGTTACTGCTAGGATGAGTCAAGTAATAAGGCCTTTGGGCCAGAGGTTGGTGGGTCAAATGCGCTTTATTGGGTGAATAAATCAACTTGCTTTAATCAGTTAATGTCTGACTATCAACTGTAATACTGCAACAATCCTTCATGCAACATAATACAGGCTTGTCACTAGTTTCACTATGAAGTTACAGTATGACTGAGACAGAATCTTAGATAATGCATAAGTGGACATATTCAGCACTTTCACTAATATGTAAACAGCTAACGAATAATCAACATTATACGCATCCAACTTACACGTAGAGCAACAGGAGTGTGGAGCATCTTCAGTGTAATTTAAATGATAAAGATGTTGATGATGATGCTACTGTTTTTGATGGTTGGGTAAACACTTAAATCCTCAATTATTCTGTACTTGGTTCATATAATCAACAAAAAATAAATGATTACCTAAACAGGCCAACATTAACATATAATGTTTTTTTCACACTATCAAGTTACATGTGACAAAAATGCCCATATATGATTATTGAATAAATCCATTGGATCCAACGATAAGGTTATAAAAAAGAACCACATATATATGCCCATATATGGATGTGATATGACATCATTAAATCCAAATATGGATGTGACATGACATCATCATATTCATATAAGGGTATAATATGACTTTAACAAACCCATATATTAAAATCACATATATCTGTCACTAGATTAGTGTGGACACACCATTATAAAGTACACTGAAGTAAAAGAAGTATATACTACTGCACAAGTTAAAAAAAAAAAAGCATGGTAAAAAAAAAGCAATTTTTTATCCTATATTTTGAACAAAAGAGAATAAGGGTACTTTTTTTTTTAACTCCGAGATGGCAAATCAAAGATGGTTGATGGAAAACAGCTACTATTTTCTCACTTTTACCAAGTAGACATTTAATCAAGAGAAGAATTCTACTGATGTTGAGTTAGTCATTTTTGGTACATTTCATAAAATAAAGAAAACAAAAAATAATTTTAAAAAATGGGAAAAATGGATGAGCGAGGGACAAGAAACTAGTATTTTTTTAAATTTTATGTGGCCCTAACTTACGCTACACATAGGGAGTACATTAATAACATGCTTTGGATCATATGTCATTGCAATTTGTTCTTTCCCCCTGTATCATTAAATGCCACAAATTTCATCAAGTTTTTAGGGAAGAACACGATAATGCTAATGAAGTTTCGAAGTTGGCTCGAAGACACTGTGATAACAAGATTTATTAGGCAATAACAATCAACACTCACTGGCACATTTCATGGCAGGATTTCAAAATACAGTACTCGTGGCCCATTAGTCAAGATTTTGGTGTCAATGTAATTATAAAATTGAACAGTATGAAATTATTTTGTAATGACAGACTGAATAAATTAATACATTTGAAAAGGAAAATAAATGACTTTCTTTCCTATTCAATTAACTTTATTTTGTGACAAAAAAAGATAATTTGAATTATCAATTAATTTGAATTTAATCTTTCATTATTCCAGGAAGAACCATTCAGTGACTAGCACTGCTTTGCAAGGAAGCCCTGCTACAGCAAAAAAAAATAAGTGTATAAAAAATAATCATTAACAAATATTTACAATTCAAAAGTAACTTACTGTAGCTAAAATCAATAATAGGCCTACTATAGACTAAAATAACAAAATGAAAGCACAAAAATGATAAATTAAATAACAATAGTAATAATTAGTTATTTTTAAACAATTGGAAAGGTTTTACTGAACTTATACCCGATTCACACATGAATTTAAATTTAACAAAAAGTAACAAATTGTAACCGAGCGATCTCCCGAGTTATTCCTACCGAGATAAAAAGCATTCACACGCGTCTGTAAGGTAATGCCAAGGTTGTGTAAAATTTATTTAGTGTTTATTCCTGTCTCTTATACACATCT
>NW_022698468.1:306236-306465 GCF_011630105.1 Anneissia japonica
GGTCTAGCCTAGGCCTAGTTGAGAACCCCTGTCACAGATGGACTGTTGAACTCATCATCACAGTAAACATTCGAAGCAATCAATACCCTTAACAAACTGCTGTATACTGTACTACTACTAGGCCTAGCTTCCGACGTTTCTGTCGACTCTTGATAATACTATTACAACACCATCCCGACGTTCATTTATGTATATCTTCTTCTTCTACCATTACTAATTAACATCAATA